>NW_021703784.1:17582565-17594393 GCF_005190385.1 Monodon monoceros | reverse complement strand
GGGGGGGGGGGGGGGGGGGGGGGGGGGGGGGGGGGGGGGGGACACAGAACTCCCAGCTACAAATGACGGAAATGGGAGTGGAACCCACTTCTTTCCCACCCTAAAGCCCAGGCAGGCTCTTGCCATCTCATCACACTTGGTCCCCAGAGCTGAGGAGGACACGAGTCAAGAACATTAATTGGGTCCAATTTCTGAAACCCCCTTTGTTAACTGCAACTTAACCTCCCGAGAAACAGAGGTTTGCTTCAGAGGCTTCTCTGTCTTATTTTCCCTGTTTCATTGTCTCTTCGTCAGGTCTTCCTGTTTGTCACCGAGCTGTACAAATGACAGACTCTTTTCCAGTAGCCCCAGCAATGCGAAAGAGCTAAAGAGAAAAAAGAATGCAGACCTCTGAATGCAGTAAAAGACCAGCATGTTTCTGATCCGGGCACTTCACCATTGTTGCTCCCTCTAAAAAACTTCAGCTTTGATTCACATGCCATCTACCTACTGACAAATTTATACCAAACAAGGCACAGTCTGAATGCTTTAGACTGGTTTTGGAAGCAGAAATCTTTTTCTTTCCCTCCAACTTTCAATTTGACACACTCATGTTGGCTTCTGATCTTTCTTTAAATTCTCCCCCTGCTGTAGGCCTTGATTCTCCTAAAGACCAGTTTCTCCTCCTAGCCTATGATCACTTGACCTTTCTTTGAGGCAAAAGTTATTTACCTCTTTAGAGGGGAAAGGAAGATCTAAAAGCCTATTTCTAACTCATACTTTCACCTTATTCTATATCAAGATAGAAACTTCCTTATCAAAAGACCACACTAATCAGACAGGCTCCTGCTTTGACTTTAGGTAGGTGCCTTGAAGGAGAAATTCTGGGAAAGCAGAACCTGAAACAAGATCCACAGTAGATAGACCTGGGTCCGGAGCCAGGGCTTGGCCACTCACTAGCTGTGACAGCATGGGCTAATTACTTCATGATTCAGTTTCCTGCTATGTAAAATGGAGCTAAAAAGCCCTTTCTTGGGGGCTTGGTGTCATAATTAAAAGATATAACACATGTTAAGTGTCCAGCACTCAATAATTATTAATTTCCCTCATCTTCCAACATCCTGTAGGTAAAGAATTTGGAGGGAGTAGTACCATTCAGACAAACAACACTGTGGTTTCTTGAATTATGGTCCAGGACTGCTTCCATTATAAAATATAAAGCGGCATTACAGGCAATTCCCTGGCGGTCCAGTGGTTAGGACTCCACGCTTTCACTGCTGAGGGCCTGCATTCGATCCCTGTTGGGGAACTAAGATCCCACAAGCCATGCGGCGTGGGAAAAAAAAAAAAGGTGGCATTACAGAAGAGGTCAAACTCTCTCCCACTTTCCCCTTCAGCACTTGGCTTCATGCAGTGAGATGTTGTAGTCTCAGTGGGATCTGATCACATGAAAACAACATAGTGATAACAGGAGAAGAGATTCAAAGCATAGATGAGGTAGACTTGGTATTGACTGAAGGTGGTAGAGAGAGAAGGTGTCAAAAATGACTCTCAGGTTTCTGATACGAGCAGTGGATTAGACAGTGGTGGTAACCTGCCTCGAAAATGGCCCTGTTGATCCTTGTCTCCTGGTATTCACACCCTCGTGTAGTACCCTTCCACACTGAATCGTGGCTAGCGTGGGTGACCAATAGAATACTGAGAACCTGATGGTGTTTGCCTTGTGAGGCTAAGTCATCATGGATATAACAGCTTTCTCCTTGTTCTCTTTTGGATCACCTTGCTCTGGAGGAAGCCAGCCTCTCTATGGTGCCCAGAGGAAGGCCTGTGTGGGGAGGAACTGATGTCTCCCACCAAAAGACAGCATCAACTTGCCAGTCATATGAGTGAGCCATCTTGGAAGGGGATCTTCCATCCCCATTCAACCCTCAGATGACTGCTTCCCTGGCCAACATCTTGACTGCAAATTCATGAGAGACTTTGAGCCAGAATCACCCAGCTAAGCTAACTCCAAATCCTTGACCCATTGCAACTGTGAGCTCATCAGTGTTAATTGTTGTTTTAAGCCACTAGATTTTGCGGTAATCTTTTTCACAGCAGTAGATAACTAATTCAACATTAGTGCCCAGTTGGGGTTTTTTGAAGGAAGGATGATAAGTTTGGTTTGGGCATATTTTGTTTAAGATGCCATCTAAGTGGAGACATTGAGTAAACAACTATATATAAATGTCTGAAACTCAGAAGAGAGCTGGGCTGGAGATTTAAATTTGGGGGTCCTTAGCATAGGGATGGTATTTGAAACCAAGAAAGAATGTGAAGAAGACAAGAGAACAAGAAAGGCTTCTGGGAGGAAGGGATAGCTGAACTAAATGTTGGTATGGGACTGGGAGTTAGTCTGGAAAAGGAGCTGGGGATGTGAACTGAACTGGGCAGGGGGAGGAGGGAGGAATTCCAGAGACTTCAGGAATTTAGGGTGTAAATAAACTACTTGTGGAAACTGGTATCTGTTTGAATTGAGGCCATGTGTATTTCTAAGTATCTCCTGAGTGAATGATAAAGTTATCAGTCCATACAGGCACCCCCTCCAAAGGCCATTCCTGGTATTAAAGGATAAATGAAATCGAAACATAAATATAAATAAAATGTGTGCGGTTAATAAAAGACACACATGCAACAAAGGAGTCTGTTTTGCAGAGGGGAAAAATTAGAATTATCAATAACAAAGGAATTGGTAACATATTCTGTACCTCCTCAAGCGCTTTTCCACAAGCCAAGTGGTTTGAAAATAGGTAGTCTACCCAGCTAACTCGTTCATTTCTATGTGTCCTGGTTGCTACACTGAGTCTATACTAAAATAAAGTTTTGACATTTATATATGGAATGATATATAAAAAGTGGCATAGAAAATATCTAGAAAGGTTTTAGATATGGGTTAGATAATAAGACTCAAGTGTGAAGTACAGAAGTAATAATCAGAAAAAAATGTATAGATATTTACAGGTACTCTATACTATTAGATTAGCCCAAATGACAAGGGTCTATGTACACAATCCCTGTGCTCAGTAGAAAAGAGGAACATGTTTTCTTCTCTGGCCATAAACATATGAGAAAGGATTAACTCAGCTACCTGACTTTTGAAATTTAATGGATGTATTTATGGAAGAATATTAGAGGTGACTGGTCTTGGTTCAAAAACGCTAAATTTCCTGAACCTGGACTATGTTTTCTAAAATTCAAGATGCATTTAGCAAAGCAAGGAAAAATAAATTCAGGCTGCTAGCTTGGCAGCTGGTCTGGATGCAGTATTTTGCTCTGTTTACGCTGTCAGGAAGCCAGTTACATTTGATTAAATTCTGAAATTAGAATGCATGCATTCTGGAAGATACCAAGCAGTTTCATGCTTTTGCCCGTATGGAAAATGTGATTAAGGAAATGAACTCAACGGCTGTAGCATCCGAAGAGATCAATGCAACAGCTGTATTCAACTAGGCTCAATGGGCTAGACCTTTACTTTATTAAAATGGATGGCGTTAGCATAGAAACTGTGTCCACATCACATAACTGCTGTATTGCTCTGAACTCAGGCCGAGAAAGGAGCCAAGTGGAACTGCCATCCAATATTATGGCAGCAGTACAAAATGCAGAGCCACTCTCACACCACGAAGCTAAAATTAAGCCAAAAGGAGAGATAATTAAAGAATTTATATGCACAGTCTTCCCACATCAACATATTGGGTTATTTTCAAAATTGCTGGTATACCCTAATTTGGCAAGATTTACAGAATTCCCCCACAACAATCTGAAAATTCTTTGTGCTATGGCAACATCTTTTGCTTTACCCGAAAGGAAGTAGGCTCTGAATAATAATTTATATGTGAAATACTGTCAGAGGTCAGGTACAACCAGATAACCCAGGCAAAAAATACCTCGTTGTGTTCATTTACTCAGTTAATAAGAGGTAAATGGTAGGATTTTATTGGAATATACTTAAATTGGCACCTGTGATTGCCAAGTCTTCGCTTTGGACATACAGGCTTGTTAATAGTTTGAAAAATGGAGATAGAATTGAGTATTATCAAATTGAAGCTGTGAAGCACAGAAGGGAGTGTGAAGGGACTGTGATCTAAGAGATGCTGACCCAGAGGACTGTCTAGATAAGACTTCCTAGAAACAGCAGTACATTGATATGGACCTCACGTTCTAGGATCTAATCTTCAGCTTCATAATCAAGGAAATCTGTGTAAGGGTCTCCAAATGTAATTAGATTCTCTGGGCTGTTTCATGCTAACCAAACCCACAAAAAGTAAACGCGTAAAGCAGAGTGCCAATAATCACAGGACCTTGCAAAGCTCAGGTGAGCTGATGAACACATTCTCTTCCTAAAGACATGCTACATAGATGTCTGCTTGGTCAGCTTGGAGCCAGAGCAAGGAGAGCTAATGGATCTCACCTGTCAGTTTTATCTGGCTTCGTATTCTTCTCTATGGATCACATATTCATGTTCTTACATTGGCGGACACTCTTCCTTTCATAGGAGAAAGCGAAGCAAATTCTTACCTATTGAACTGCTTTTTTAGAAATACCACGTAGGCTATCCTTTCTGTTAATGCAATCTTTGTTTGACATGGTTTAAGACAAACGATTCAGCAGAGCTAATACACTTGTTCATTACCCTGGAGTATCCCTTGTACCTGGTTATCATCCATGATTATGTTGAAATGATCTACCGGGAGAACAATGCAGGAATTGATTGATTGATGTCTCGTAGTTAAAAATATGAACATAACCTAATGGAAGTTAACATGATTAAACAATAAAGAGACTAATAATGTCTTTATTAAAATACTTTATAGATTATTTAAATTTAAGCAATTTTTTGATAAAAATTAACAATTATTTTGTAAATTCAGAAAAACAGAATCAGCATATATTATACAAAATGTCATCACCCAAAAATCACATTTTGGCACAATTATTCCTAGTCTTTTCTCTATATATTTTGTTTATATAGGTTAGAGCATATCATATATACAATTTTACATCCAGCTTTTGTCATATATAACATAAATGTCATTACACAAATAAATTCCTATGTTATCTAAAACTTCATATTTGAACGGATAAATGGAATGCCATCTTAAATCAGAGGTTGCAAGCTCAAATGGTATAAGGGGCCAGGTAGGTAACTAAAATATGTGAAATGTAAGGGTATAAGACATAGGGAGTAACTGAAAACATATATCCCACCAAAGGCATTCAAATTTAGTTTTATTTTTAAATATATGACAGCAAAATCAAGTGGAGAAAATAAGCAAGCCACAGAAGAATATGTACAGTATAATACCATTTATATTGTTTTAAAGCAGGTAAAACAATTCTGTGTTACACTTAGAGATACACTAGACATGCACATGTGATGAAAGTAGTTCTAAAAAGTAAAGCAGGGAATGAAAAACGCAAAATTCAGGACAGTGATTATGGCAGGTGGGAGGAAGTGATGTGAGCACAAGGTTATCAAAGCGAGATAAACGAAGAGATTTTTAAGAGCAGGGTAATATTTAAAGTTGGGTAGTAAGCACCCAGGTGTTGACTGAAAAAAATGCACATCCTAAAAGTTGAGAATTGTTTCATTTGGCAGACTTTCTGAGGACTTCAAGCCCCAGAGGCAGCCTCTCAGATAGCTCTGAGGGACTGCTCTGAAGAGGTAAGGGAGGAGCGAGGATACGTAGGAGTTTTGCAATAAAGACCAGGTAGTCAGAACATCAAAAGATTATTGTTAATTAAAGAAAACCAGGTATCTCAAGTTAGTGAATTTAGCGCTTTTCTATGTATGGGAAGATGTAAGAGTTTAGGCTCACTGAAAACATTCCTTTGATATGCACCTAGGCTATCTAGGGCCAGTATCCCGTGCTTTCCCATCCTGAGGCTCCTCTGGGTGCACCGTTAGGGGGCTGCAATGGCTAAAGACTTGGCAGTAGACAGCTGGGTTGTCCCCACCCTGAGTTCCCTTAGGGCTCACTGTTCAGTGTGGCTGCAGTGACCTGATGGCCGCAACATCCTTTGTTTACTGATATGATAGGCAACGTTTTTCATTCACATGGGTACTGGTTGCATTTTACTTACACTGTCTTGTACATATTATTGTATATTTTAAAGGAGAAAAAAATGCCCAAACTGCTAGCTAAAGAAAACTTCCCTCTGGATTTGGCCACCAGCTGCTAACTGACTACCTTAGCACAAGTAGTATAGCATAGTCACCAAGAGTATGGGCTCTGAGGCCAGGCTGCCTGGTCAAACTTGAATCTCCACTCTACCACTAAACAGTTTTGTGTCCTTGGACGGTTACTAAAATTCTCTGCAAACTAAGGCTCAAAGATCAAACCCAGCCCTTTGCCAATTTTTATAGAACCTTCCAGCTAAGAATGGATTGTACATTTTTAAGTGGTTAGAAGAACTGCCCTAGACCACTGTTATCGAACTGTAAATGGCTTTGGAAATTAGCTTTTGCTACAGGCTTGATAAGGTTTCTCAATGAATTAAACGTAAAGCTGTAAAGCCAAACAGCACTTCTACACCATACCTATACTGTGGTAGACTCATTTCAACAACTAACCTTGTTTGAATCACATGCAATCTTAAGCTGGTTTATATACTTTACTATGCTGTTAATAAGTTAAGAAGTAAGATCTCCATATCCAAACAAATTTGCAGTAGATATATTTTCTGAGTTCAGACTACCGTTCAACAGTCTTTTGGGACCTAGATCTAAGTGCAAAGAAAATGCCCGTATTTCAAAATCCATTTAACTGTGCAGTTGAGGAGCTTCCACCTAAACTTCAATTGAAAGCAATTAATCTACAATGTAATGACATGCTTAAAGGCAAATATCAGAAGAATTTAATAGAATTGTATAAATGTCTTCCAAGCAATGAATATGCTCAATTAAAACCATATGTTCATGGACCGATATCAGTATTTGGCAGTACCCATGAAAAGAAAATTTCAAAGATATTTTCAAAGATAAAATACATAAAATTCATTAAAAATCAGCATCTTCAGATGAGCATTTGCTATTGATTTTGATGATAGGGAATACCAACTTTGAATTCCAGTTAAGCAAAAAGAATTCCATCTTCTCCCTAACCGTATTAGTGTTACTGAACCAAACTTGGGTCCACTCGCCAGTGCGCAGTAAAGCCAATCTACTGACGCTGGATTGTGATGAAGGAAAGTGCAGCATTTATTGTAAATGCGCTAATACAAGCAGGACGGTGGCTTGTGCTCTAAAACCCCAAACTCCGCAAAGGGTTTCAGCAAAGCATTTTTAAAGGCCAGGTGAGGGGCCGGGGGTGATCACAGGGTATGTGGTCAGCTCATGCACAATGCTCTGATTGGTTTATGATGTGGTAACAGGGCTGTGTCACAGGGGTTAACGTTATCAATCCTTAGGTTCCAGCAGGTCTGGGGCTCAGGATCATCAAGTAGTTAATTTCTTCCATTTGTTGGTGGTTTTAGCATCTGTAAAACAACTCAGGAAGTGTGCATCAGTTACTATTATCTAGGTACTTCAGAGAGGATCTAAAGCAGAGGATATGGGGGAGGAGTCTGTCCTGGGAAGGCCCCATAGGGTCCTGCCCGGTTACATTAGCATTACAAAAAATTGTATCAATTATTATATTTTGAAATTCATCAATACAAATTTTGCAGAAATTTTTCTTGTTACATAAATACCTACATAATAGCCTCAATTTTGCCTCTTGGATTACAAAGTCTAAAATATTTACTACCTGGCTTTTTATAGAAAGTTTGCCAATCCCTGTCATAGAATGACTGTGAGGATTAAATAAAATAATCCTTGTGGAAATAATCAGTAGCAACCTGGCATGTAGTAAGCACTCTTTTTTCTTTTCTTTTTTTTCCTTTACCTGTCATCTATTTTGGACACATAGTTTCCCTATTTTAAAAATTATAGGTAGGGGGGCTTCCCTGGTGGTGCAGTGGTTAAGAATCTGCCTGCCAGTGCAGGGGGACATGGGTTCGAGCCCTGGTCCAGGAAGATCCCACATGCCACGGAGCAACTAAGCCCGTGTGCCACAACTACTGAGCCCATGCGCCTAGAACCTGTGCTCCACAACAATAGAAGCCACTGCAATGAGAAGCCCACATGGCAACGAAGAGTAGTCCCCTGCTCGTAGCAACTAGAGAAAGCCCACACGCAGTAACGAAGACCCAACGCAGCCAAAAATAAATAAATTTTAAAATTAATTAATTAAAAAAATTATAGGTAGGGAAAAAATTTAATACATTAAATATTTATGTGCATAAATATTTGTCCACATCTTGGATTAGGTTATGTTGCTAGAGGCAGGTTGATTTCAAATCGAACACACTTTTAAACAAAACTTATTACTTTTTTACTTATAAACTGAGATGTTTAGTTAATATAGTGAAAAATTAGAACAATACTAAATACTCAGCTCTTGGAGAATGGTTAAATAAATGGTATAGTTATAGGTCAGAATAATATTCACATTTGGCCTCCAATTAAAATACAGAAAGTGAAAAGAGTGTAGTTCTCACTCTAACAAGAAAAAAACAGGTAAGCTACAAAGGCATGGCTTTTTTTTTTTAATTGAAGAAAGCTTATTTTATCTTATCACAATTACTCTTATTCCTGCACTTGCCTTCCTGGAATGTTCCATTTTGCGATTTTGATTCCAAGGAGAAATAGCCTATCTGTGAAGTTCATTCATCCATTTAACAGGCATTTATGAAATATCTACTCTTTGGGCACTTAATAGGTACGAATAAATACAGAGATAAATTTAGGCAAGTTGTCTGCCCTCAGACAATGTAGTAGGGGAGGTAAGAAATAGATTATACCTCTATCCCTGGAGTTAGGTGTGAAGCCTCACCCCAAATACATGAACAGAGGATGAGGCAGAAGGTTCCAAGTAAAGGAAAAACCAAGATGCTCCTATAGATGAAGGATAACTAGTTGTTAGGTAGACAGAATATCAGAAGTCACCGCACTTTACCAGTTCTGTGAGTCAATACAGTCCATTTTTTGCCTAAACTGGTTAAAAAGGGTGTGTCCTTTGCAACAGTAAAAACTTTAACCAATCTGGATGGATAAAAATTTAACTGGCAGAAAATGAGAAGGACAAGCAACTTAGTTAAAAGGTCTAGGATAGGCATAGACACAGAGGCAGAAAAGAGCAGCAGCCACCCGGGGGAATTAAGAACATGAAAGAAGGCTGGCAATATAGCTTGGTCAGATTATGGAAAGTCTTAAAAGTCTGTTTATAGAGTGTACAGTTTTTAAAGCTGCACTGCTTCAGTTACTTTCAGGTCTCTGGGAAGATGAAGACAATTATTTTTCCCCTCTGATTCAGAAGAAGTGTATTTTGAAGTAGGGCTGCCTTCAGATATTCCAGTGAAATAAAAGCCAAGTAAACAATTATTTTTTTAACATTACACTATTAGCATACTTAATAACTGCACCTACCTGTATTCATCAGGGGAAGTTCCTAACGCCTTTCCTTAGTAACAAAGCCAGTCTTGATCCTCAGTGGCTGGGAATCTGCAGCTGCACGCTTGCCTCCATCCTCCCACCCAATCACCAAGGATATAGACAGGTACCAGAAACCATGTGGAATAAAGATGGGGTTGAACTTTGTCAAATTATGAGTGAGGAAACCAACCCACTTGCATAACTCATAACATTCTGGAAACTTATTAAATTCTGCCCCATCATATAAAAATCCATTTCTAATACCTGACGTGGGGAGCCAATGGAGCTTCTTAGGTACGCACCATTTCTAATTGTTTCTGTAGAACTGAGGCTCCTCAGGAAGATAGGTAGTATGCAAAAATTTTTAATTTATGGACAAATACATTTGTGAATCATTGGTTAAAATGAAGTTACCCAGGTTTCCTTTTCTAAAGGAATTATCAGACCCTTTAACATGTTATTACACATTGTGGCACCCTAAGAAGGAGATAAAACATGCATTTGTCAATTTTATCGACCTCGTCTTTTTTCCAAAGAGTACCTTGTATTTCTAGTAGAGATTCTATGGAATATACTACGGGAAACACGGGAAGAGTTTATGGTACTGTAAAGTTATAGTTTAACTATGCGATCAGAGAGATATGCTTTGGGCTTATTGATCTGGAGCTATATATATTTAGGATGCAGAGAGACAGAAGCAAACAAAACGGGATAGATGTCCAGGTAAATACAGTCCAGGTGATGAAAGTATATATGGAAACATAACATAAATACATTGTGAAGATAAAATGAGGACTTTGCAATCGAATTGACACAGGCGATAAAGATAGGAAATAGGTGGTATGAAGTCGTAGATACTCAAACTTACACATTTGGTTGGCTAGGAAAATGAGAGTACTTTTCATGGAAATTAGGAAGACAAAAGCTGCACCTAAGTGGGATCTAGATATAGGTTCATCAAAGGAATAAAAGGCACAATTTTGTTCGAAATACAGTTGAGCCTCACCATTAAGTCTACCTGCTCTTCCCTCCCATAGGACTTTCCTCCTTTTCTTTCTTTTCTTCCTGCTGAGTTACCCCTCTTAGAATTAGGCTTAGCACCAAATCTGGCTATTAAGGGAAAATCTCCTTGGCCTCCTTTTTTTCTATGCCCCAAATGGGCATTCTTTTTAAGAGTTTTAGAGCTCATGAATAGAGGAAGTAAATATACTAATAGGACTTCCCTTTGACACATAATAGTCAGTTGCTTAGTATGATATAAAAAACAATGGCCAATTAGAACAAAAAGGAAGTTACCATGGCTTTTTAAAAACTTATGGAAGTATTAATTTGGGGGACTATATTTTGTCTTAGAAAATTCATCTATTTTAGAATGACAACATGCTCTACTTGAGCAGTGATATTACATTAAAAGTAATTTTGTACACTAACATATGGATTTTTAATAACATGGACTACTCTTGGGAAAACTTAGTTGTTTCATTTAAAGAGGTTTATGTTGGTCCTTGCTTCCACAATAGTCTTTGTGACTCTAGGCAGATGCTGTAACTTGGACACCAGTGCAGATGTTAAGAACAAGGAGAATTTAGACATCCATCGGCTCAGATTTAAAATTATGGAGCATCGGGACTTCCCTGGCAGCCCAGTGCTTAAGATCTCGTACTCTCACTGTAGGGGGCGAGGGCTCGATCCCAGTCCAGGGCACTAAGATCCCACATGCCGTGTGGTGCAGCCAAAAAAAATAAAATGATGGAGCATTAATGTGAACAAGGTTCTCCTCTTATCAAATATTTTTCATATCATTTTCTTTCTGGCACATATACACTGTTTATTATTCAATCAAAGC
The DNA here is from genome assembly GCF_005190385.1 of Monodon monoceros. Lineage (NCBI taxonomy): Eukaryota > Metazoa > Chordata > Mammalia > Artiodactyla > Monodontidae > Monodon > Monodon monoceros. Next base: position 17,583,054 of record NW_021703784.1, on the reverse strand, counting down.
CCTACTCCTGATTACCCTATGTGAGAACAAACAGAAATCAAGTCACTCCCACTGGATCCTCTTCCTCTTGTGTGCTTTTGTGCACGTTCATGCCAAACTTTTGCTCCTTTGTTTACAAATCTCAGCCTTCTTGCCCTGAAGCTAAGGAATATGGCTTCAAAGGTGTATTTAATGTTGTACCATCTCCTAAGGTGATATGATCCAACGTGGCTGCCCTATTTATGCCTATTGCCTAAGCATAATTAATTGATAGCCCCGCTTCCCCTCTCAAGTGCCCTGGTTTACACAGTAAATATGGTCATCCTATGTATTGGATGTATACATCCTATACAAAAATGTATACCTCACTTTTCACTTCTCACCCCCCCCAATTCTCCATTTTCAATTTTAATCAAGTTCATGATTTAAAGTATAGAATTAAAGGTTAAATGGGAAAGAACTGAAGAAGTCATTTATGACTTTTCATCTTATAAAATAAGTCTTATTTCA
>NW_021703784.1:17482695-17582555 GCF_005190385.1 Monodon monoceros | reverse complement strand
AAGAAGTCATTTATGACTTTTCATCTTATAAAATAAGTCTTATTTCATACTTGACAGAATTTAGCCTCTACGTGAACTTTGGAGAGTTAATTTATTACCCTGTGAGGTGGTATTTTCCACCATCAGGCATCTCTAAGTTTTATGAAAATCCTTCTTACCTTCAGCCTTAATTTTATTATTCTTTCCCAATCTAAAATTCTTAGCATGTAGGTTTGGGATTCTTTCTCAACCACACCCAGCCTAAGGAATCCATATATTATGAATTAACTTCTTTTCAGATATCTATTGATAGAATAGCATTAGTTAGCTACTATCTTTGCGAGAATTGAGAAAATAGTCACTCAAGTCATTTTTGGTGTTTCGTGATTCAAATGAGGAACCTGGGTTGAATGGCTACAAGGCTCTATCTAGCTGTATGACCTTGGAAAGTTTACTTCATCTCTTTGTGCCTTGGTTTCTTGGCAAAAAAATGAAAGCATAATACTTTTGTTATGGGCTATTGTGAGAACTAGATGACATACATAAAGCTCCATAAGAGCAGAGACCTTATCTATCTTGTTCACCACTTTATTGTAAGTGCCTAACATAGTTACTAGCAGGCACAGTTACTAGCAGGCACAGAGTAAGTGCTCAATAAATATCTGAATAAACAATGAATAATCGCCTCTAGCACATTGCCTTGCACATATTACACATAGCTACTATCCTTTCAAACGATTTTCTTATGACCTGGTTTCCAGACCTCTCACTGTATTGATCACTCTTACAGAAGCTCTCTGGTTTGTCAATATTCTTCTTAAAATGTAGTTCTCACAATTCAATTGTTTGGTGTGTGGTAATTTTGCTTTATCTGAACGTAATTACAGACCAGAGTCCGCTGGGAAAAAGCTACACTGCCTGCTTACATAAAGAGTTGCCACTTACAAAATCCACTAGATTTCTCCCAGTACCACCCTTTAAACCTTGGAGAATGTATGGTTAAGACAAAATTATGAGCAGATAAGGAGCGATCAGCCAGATAAGGGAAGAACCAGGATAGTGCAGTATTACGGAGAGCCATGGCAACCAAGGTTTATTTTCATCACTGCACCTAATGGACAGTCCAGTGTGGTGATTTATTAGCCTCTCCATCTTGAGTACACTCCTTGATCTCCTTGATAGCAGGGCTATGTAAAGTTCATCCACAGTGCTTAGCACTGAGAAGACCTTCAAATACTATTTAATAGTGGAATGGCAAAAGACAAACGAGAAAGTTTAAGGAAGATGCTAGAGTGAACAGATGAGCAACTTCCTAAGAGGAAACTGTAAGATGAAGGTTTCCAATTTTTGTATAGTTTGGGACAAGATTCAGATTAAGGAAGCTGGGATTGAATGTGAGCAATAAAGTGACAAATATAAGTGTAAAAATTCATTTGGAACTTTTGGCAAATAAAGAAATGTAAATTGGTTTAATAATTTGAGAGAGTAGCAAGGTTTAGGTTTTGCTTTTGTTGTTTTAGTAGAGACTGGTTTGTAGATATTCCTTAAGAAAAAGTGGAGGAGGGGAATGGAAGAAGTCTTAAGGACAAGATGATAGAAGTGTTGGGCCATAGGTGGGAGGATACGCCACAGTAATAAACCAACAGAAGTAAAGGCAGAGGGAATAACCTGAGATAGAAAGGTAGGCATGTAAGGAAACTCGGAATTATAAGTCTCAAAGTAGGAGAATCTGCCAGGGAGGAGGTGTAAGACTTGTGGAAAGCAAGACAAATTTGGATCCATTGTTGGGAGGATAAAAGGATTACTGACCTCTGGGAAGGATGATCCCATCCTTTGTGACTACCTCAAAAAAAATCTCTGCTGCTCCTCCCTTCCGATCTAATCATCATGGCTGTTTAAAACCATCTGAATCAAGTAGCTGTAAACATTTTACTTTGCGCTAGGCTAGAGTAACAGGACTACCACGCATTTTTATATTAAACTGAAAAGACGTCCCTCTAAAAATAAGACTTCGGTTGCACCAAGAAAGTATTTTAGAGAAGCCTTGTTCACAAGCTGAGGGGCGGAGAGAGGTATTCATTTTAAGCTGAAAGACGGGCTGCGCTAACACCTCCAAGTGCCACCAGACGCTGTTGCAGTACACTTCTTAGGAGGTCGAGTTTAACCGCACGGCCCGGGTAAGGTGAAAATCTGGCTTGGCGGCTTCGGCTCCGCGCCTCCTGCTCCCTTCCCTCTATAAAGCGGGTCGGGCTCCCGCCGCCACCAGGCGCCCGACGGCTCTCGGTCCGGAAGTTCAGCCGCACAGTGGACCGAAGAATAGGTTCTGGAAGAATCTCCTCGGGACTGGTAACGAGGAAGCCATCTCCAGAGACCATCGCCAACGCTAAGGCCGACGAGCTGAGGTCGCCGTGGGAAGAGCGGTAAGCCACCAGGCCTCTTCGATCGCCGGCAGACAGGGACACATAGTTCAGGGCCATCTTCAAACACTGCCCGCAGTATCTGTGTTATGTCCTACGGTCAAGGCAGACTCTTCGCGGCTCCACTGATCAGTCCAGCCGGTCTCGAACACTGTGACCGACTTCATCGGAAGCCATCACCTGAGCGTCTGCGGATCAAGGACCCACTTTAACCCAGCGCTCTCCTCCCGAGCATGCGCAGTCCGTCAGCTCACGTTGACGCCACTGAGAGCCGACGTGATTGACGTTTACGTCTGTGACGCCTGGGAGCGCGAGGACGTGGGGTTTCTGAGAGTGCGCAGTGGGTGCGTCGGCGGCGACCCTTCGGCCTTTTTCGGGAGGGGGCGATGCTGAGATGGGGGCGGCGGCAGCGGAAGCGGATCGGACTCTCTTTGTGGGCAACCTTGAAACGAAAGTGACAGAGGAGCTCCTTTTCGAGCTTTTCCACCAGGTAAGCGGCTGGGATCAGCCTTTCCCTTTCGTTTTCCGGCCCGGGTAGGGCGCGGCCCAATGGCCATCCCCGCTTTCCTGGCTCAAGTGGCAAGGTTCGTCCCGGCACTGGACAGGTGGGCGGGCTGGAGGCGGGGGTCGCGCTTAGAAAGGGAGGCGCTCGCTACGTGTCGCTTTATTAGAAGGATCCTGGTTAGTTCAGGCCGAAGTAACGACTAAAGGTGGTGGAGGGTCCTCTGTCGGGCATTCACGTGGTAAAGAGTCAGTGCTCTTAAGCGACCTCGTACGCGTGGGTCCTTCGTTGAGCTGTGCTTTTCCTCTTCCTGCTTTTCTCATCTTCAGCTTGTAAATTTTATTTCAATTTCTTTCTTAGTATCCGTTTTCCACTTAAGTTTCTTACGAAGTTGCAGCAAGGACAGACTCATAAATACTCTGTAGGAGAGCGGCACTGTAGTGTTTATGTATTAAAATCTGTATCAAGATGCGTTAAACCTGTTCCCTCCAGTTCTGTCTTTCAACAACTGGTAATGTTTGATTAGTCGATACAAAAGTGAATTTTTAGTCCAAGAAAACTACTTTCTCTTACTCTTGATAAAGGTTCATTTCCACGCAGTGGGATAATGATGGATGTTGGTAGCCTTGTTAAAGTCATAAAGTGCTGTGAAATGTAAATTCAGTCGGTGATTGGGTTTCCGGTTCCTTATGGGCTCCCTCCCTCCAAGTAAGTTAATCTAATTTTCGGTCATATCTACAGGATCTTTAACCGAGATGGAAATCCGAGTGTATCCATTTTTAAAATTAGAGTCCCTGGTTACATTTTTGAATTTTTTAAACTTTGTAAAGTTTGACTATTTTCCTGAAACTGCCTTACTGAAATTCTAAAAACTTTTTTTTGCCTGTAGGCTGGGCCAGTAATAAAAGTGAAAATTCCAAAAGATAAGGATGGTAAACCAAAGCAGTTTGCGTTTGTGAATTTCAAACATGAAGTATCTGTTCCTTATGCCATGAATCTGCTTAACGGAATCAAACTTTTTGGAAGGCCCATCAAAATTCAGTTTAGATCAGGTAACTATTCACTGATGATGTTTAGGAGAGAGGTTGTTTGCCGCTTTGTTTTTAATTCTGTTATTTAAAGAACCTATTTTTGGATGAAAATGCTTTAAGCTTTATGAATAGTAAACTTTATATATCCCTGAAAATGGGTAACATTGACAGTATGGATTTTGAAAGCTGTAATTTTAAAATGAGAGTTAAAATTTCAGTTTGGGTTTGTGAAAAGAACATAAACCTTATTATTAAAATGACTGAGTTTGGGTTCACACTCTAAAAGCACAAGGATTATTTCCTAAAAATACTTTTCCTGACTGCTTTGTAATTTACTTTTACAAATTTTGATGTGTGATCATGTAAGGATGAAACTTTCCTTGTAGTCATTCTTACAATTTAGTGTGGGGATCAGAATACTATGGCCAGATTGGGTATTTATACATTGGAAAGTACCTTATTTGGAACCCTTTGCTTTGGGTATATTTGGTATTAAACACTTAACAATTTTCACTCTGATGAACTATAAAGCAATTTACTGAAATTTGAGGTTTTCACTTTTAGCCTATGTCTACCTTTTTCGGAGTGATTGGGCTGAGGGATACAAAATTTCAAATTAAGTTTTTTATCAATAAGAACTTCTCAAATTGTTTCATTTTAGGAAGTAGCCATGCCTCACAGGAGGTCAGTTCGTCATATCCCCAGCATCATGTTGGAAGTTCAAGCCCTACTTCCACATCTCCTAGCAGGTAATATTTCTCACCTATTTTTAAAATCATTTATCAGGAATTTTTTTAGGCAGTGACTTCAAAATGCATAATGAGTGATTGGTTTCTTTCTTTATGCTCCTACCTCTTTATTCTTCTGCTATATTTGCTATGTTGGATTATAGTTATATATGTATCTATTTTAAGGGGACTATAGGCCCATTATATATAGTTCCCTTAAAATAGATACGTACATAACTATATTTATGTTCCTTTGTAAAGACATACCCACACCCACATACATGTATATAACTGAGACGAAATTTCTCAAAACATTACTTAGCCTTACTACTTGTAGTATCCTCTATTTTCTATTTTATTTTATTTTTCAAAAAATCACATTAGTTTTATGACCACTAAATGGTTGTTGCTTGCAGTTTAAAAATACCTGTTAGTAAACAGACTACTGGACTAAGAGTTCATAGAATCGGATTCTGGATCTGTCTCTACCAATTGTGTAATCTTGAGCTAGTCTATGTCCCTGTCTTTCCATTTGTAAGGAAAAGAAGTTGATTTGAATGATCTCTGAAATACCTCTTAGCTACTGAGGATTGGAAGAGGTACCATATTTATATTTACTAATAATTTTCTTTGGGGAGGCTGCTATTTTGCCAGGGATGGTTTCTTCCCGGTATGTCCATAGAGCTATTTATCAATTTATGGCTTCATTCAAGAAAGAGTTAACAAATACCTGTCACCTGTCAGGTTCTTCACCAAGTCCTTTGCACCTATGATCTCATTTATTCCTCACAGTAGACTTATGAGGCAAGGATTATTATTATCTCTACCTTATGTATGAAGAAAATGAAGGTTGGGGGTTAACTTGCTCAAGCGAGAACTGCTCATAAGCAGTGGGCTTGTTTTCAAACCCAGGCAGTGTGATTGAGCACACCCACCATGATACGAGTAGAAAGTTTCTAGAAAGTTTTAACAAGGAGAGGTAAGTGAATGAGGACTTGGAAGAGGGCAGTGTACCTAGATCATAATAGAAAATGGAGAGTAGTAGATGATACTGTTGAAGTAGACAGAGGCAAATGATACAGGGCCTTTCTTATAGGCCATAATTAGGATTTTGGAATTTCACCCTAAGAACAGTAGGAAGACATTGAAACGTTTTCAGTAGGGTAGTAAGAGGAACAGGTTTGTATTGTAATGAGTTAGTTGGTTGTACTGGGAGAGAATGGATTGAAGGGGACAAGGGTGACTAGGAAGCTGTTGGTAGCAGGGTATTGGTGTTAGTAGCAAGGAAGCCATGGGAGTGAGGTTGGGGCTTTGGATTAGTGTGGTGCCAGGAGCTGGAGAGAAGTGGGCGGATATGAAAAGAGTTTGGAAGGTGAAAATTGTAAGAGAGCAGTAACGTGGAAAGGGTACCCTCTTAGAGTCTTTTCTTGCCAGCTGAAGTTAATTGTGTTTAAATGCTTTTCAGTGTAGTTGGAATTCGAAGCATCTCTAACCACTTTTCTGGACTCTTGAAAGGTATCTTAGGTGGAGGGAAAAAAAAAGAGTTTTTAACCCTTCTTAGAAATTCTTGGGGAAAGAAATATGCAAATAAATACTGTAGTTTTAATCAAACACTAGAGTGTACCTGATTTTTATACTCTCTGTAAGTAAAATTATACTTTTTACCCCCTTAGCATACAGGTACGTAATCCGATTTAAGAAAACCCAAAATATGGCACTTCCCTGGCGGTCCAGTGGTTAAGTCTCCGTACTTCTACTGCAGGGGGCACGGGTTTATTTTTATATATATATTTTTATATACATATATATAAAGAATAAAAGTTCTTTTTAAAAAAAGTAGCTTTCTTTACAGCATACAAATAAAATCAGTTCTGCTTAAAAAAAAGAAGAAAACCCAAAATAAAAAGATCTAAACTGTAAGATAAATCTTGATGATTTGATTCTTGGTGATTTAATTCCAAATCTTGGTGATTTGCTTCCAAAGGCATATTTTAAAATAAAATTAAAACCTTTCTGAGTTTTTCTGTAGAGCAAGTTACCTCTATAGGAAGTGAGGAATAAGGTTTAAGTCCTTAAGATTAATATTCTTTTTATATTACAGAACTCCTTACTCCCCCAAACCTATTATTCTTTCTTCTTATCTCAGTAAAGGTCTACCTAATTGCTCAAGCCAAAAATCTAGATTTTTATCTTTTAGTTCTTCTGGTTCCCTCACCTGTTATGTCTAATTGATCAAATCCTTTTCATTTTAGTTCTTAGTCTAGGCCTTTGCATTACTGGCCCAGGTATTGACAATTTTTTTTCTATAAATTGACACAATTTTTTTTTTCTATAAAGGACTAGTTTCTTCTGCCATTGTAGCACCACACAGATAATACCAAAACAAAAGAGCCTGGCTAAGTTCTAGTAAAACTTTGTTTACACAAACTGAGTTTGGCACACAGGCTATAGTTTGCTTCCCCCTGCACTAGTCCTTCCCTCAGCTGGAGTGTGTTGCCTCCAGGTAATCTTGTTCAGCTGTAACTTCAAATGTCTCCTTTTTAGCAAGGCCAGTCCTGACCAGTCAAGCTAAAATAGAACCGCCTATCTCTCTCACCTCAACTTGCTCTTCAGTCATTTATTACTATGTCTTTATAACCATGTGAAATTGTCTTGTCTGAATCCTTACCCCAGCTCCATGAGAACAGATACCTTGTTGGTCTTGTTCATTCCTGTCTTTGAAGACTGTGTCTTGCTCAGGAGTGGTATGTAGTAAACATTTACTGAATGAATGATTATATGTTGGTTTTCTTACTTTTCACAGGTACGAAAGGCCAGTGGATAACATGACTCCATCAACACCAATAATTCAAAGATCTTTTTCTTCTTCAGAAAATTTTCAGAGACAAGCAGTGGTAAGCTGATTGTTCAACTCGAGTTGCTAAAAAACTCGTACTTAGTTAAAACATTCATTCTTAATTCTTAAGTTCATTTCTTAAATTTTAGTTAGACTAGCATGAACTTTGTAGATCACTCATTTTAGTTTTCACTGGGCTGAAATATATATTTAAAAGATTGAAGATAAAAAGAAGAACTGCTTTGTCACATTTTTATTTTTCTTTAACCATTGTTGGTGTGATGTGTGTGTGTGTGTTGCAAATATTGGATACTCATTCTCTGATGTTCTTGCAACCTGTGCCGAGTAACTTCTCATCATGTACTGTCTTTAATACTTAATACGTTAATATACTACAGTCTTCTAGACCACCTCCCTTGTGAACATGCCATTTTTTTCTGTAATAGTATCACCAATGATAAAATCTTAAGTATCTTTTGCTGTTGCGTCTTTGATCAGTCTCAGATCCTTCATTCTTTTCTTTTTCTTACGTTTGTTTCTTCCTTTTTATTTTCTTTGCCCAAATCACAATCTTGAATTGTGGTCCCTAGGCTTTTGTATTGCACAGGTCTGCAGAATAAAAATATAAGTGAAATAAAATAAAATTGAGAGACCAATATAAAGAGATATCAACTTTTATAAACATATTATATATTTTTCTTATTTTGCTGTAGACCATTAAAAAAATAATCGTCATTAGCTAATGTCTGTCCACAGGCAGAATTTGGGAACCACTCGTCTAGTCACTTAGTACTTGTATCTATTTTCTTCTCACTAGTCCATCTCACACACCATTTCAAAATTACTATTATAACTCTGTTTTGCTTATCTTCCTGGTGATTTTTTTAATATAAATTTCATATTTTATTTATTTATTTTTGGCTGCATTGGGTCTTCGTTGCTGCGTGCAGGCTTTCTCTAGTTGCGGCTAGCGGGCTTCTCATTGCAGTGGCTTCTCTTGTTGCGGAGGACAGGCTCTAGAGTGAAGGCTCAGTAGTTATGGTGGCGCATGGGCTCAGTTGCTCCACAGCATGTGGGATCTTCCCGGACCAGGGCTCGAACCCGTGTCCCCTGCATTGGAAGGCGGATTCTTAACCACTGCGCTACCAGGGAAGCCCTAGCCTTGTGTTTTTGCTCCCATTATCTGATTCCAATAAACCTTTCTAGCTTTACCATCCGTGAGTCATGGCTCATGAGATCTATAACCTGTCTTAGCCAGAATTACTTGCTATTCTATGAACTATTCTGTGTTTCCCTGTTATTTTTGTTTGTGCAGTCTTCTTTCCTTGACATACCTCCCCCTTAAAATATTTTCCTTAAAAAACTCCATCCAGGGAATTCCCTGGTGGTCCAGTAGTTAGGACTACACGCTTTCACTGCCGAGGGTGTGAGTTCGATCCCTGGTTGGGGAACTAAGATCCTGCAAGCCGTGCGGCATGGCCAAAAAAAAAAAAATTACATCCATACTTTTAATACTCAGATCATATGTCGCCTTCATTAAATCCTTCCTAAAGATACTGAGCTTTTGCTTTTAATGTGTTCATCATACAGTGATTTACATTATAGTCATTTTGTATTACTTCTTCCCTTCTAAATTATATTCTGGAGGACAAAGAGTAGTAGTACAGATATCTTGTAGGTATACATTGGAATGAACGAAGCTATTGTACTACTTTAGTTGTGTTTACCTTAAGATTCAGCTAGGCAAGAATGATTTTGCTTTTCCATTATTGTGTTCGTTTGACCATGGCTTGATATCTGTTGCCTTTGCTATCTAGAAATATTTGTGGTTAACACATTTCCTTCTTTTTCTCTTCGCTCAGATGAACAGTGTCTTGAGACAGATGTCATATGGAGGGAAATTTGGTTCTCCGCATCTGGATCAATCAGGATTTTCCCCATCAGTTCAGTCACATAATCACACTTTTAACCGGTCTTCAACCTCCCAGTGGCGCCAAGATACACCATTATCACAGCGAAAAGTCAGACAGAATTCTCATACCTACGTAGTGGATAGACATTATAGCCGTGAACAGCGTTACACTGATCATGAGTCCGACCATCATTACAGAGGAAGCAGAGATGATTTCTTCTATGAAGAGAGAAATCCCGATGGCTGGAGCCATGACTATGATAACAGAAGAGACAGTGGTAGAGATGGAAAATGGCGCTCATCTCGACACTAACAAGTGTTAAAAGGATGTTTCCATAGTGTCATTCTAGGCCCTTTTTGTTGTTTCTGGGAATGTTTTCTTTAAAAAAGTCTATAGAGCAGCTTTACAAGTTGGCACATTTCTTTATAAAATTTTTAAAACCTAATTGCAGTCCAATACAGAAATGAGAATTGTGGTTCTAGTTTTATTACATTAATAACCTTTCACCTCAGGGTTTTAAGAAGAGGAAAGGGTTTTATGCTAAAGAAAGTGCACAATTCCTAATCATTTTAGACAATTGAGGAAGGGATGTATTATTTGGATTAGTTGTATTATGAAGCAAATATTTTAATTATCTGTTATCTTTTTGTATTACAAGAAATTTCTTGTTAGGGAATCAGATTTTTGGTGTATATAATGGAAAACATTCAAGTTGATAGTCTGAAATGACTCAGTATTTTGTTACTAAATGAGAAAATGTAAATTCAGTGATTCATTTTACTAATATTTGAGAAAACCTTTTGGTCAAGTTTGGGGATAAATCATATTATTTAACTTAGAGAACTTAAGTGTAAGTTCTGTGACATGATCTTGAGTTTTACTGTAAGTGAGCATACAAGTATACATCTACACATGCTATTTCATTGTAAAATTTTAGAATTTGCTCATTAAAACATGTTCGATGGGCTTCCCTGGTGGCACAGTGGTTGAGAGTCCGCCTGCCGATGCAGGGGACACGGGTTTGTGCCCCGGTCCGGGAAGATCCCACATGCTGCAGAGCGGCTGGGCCCGTGAGCCATGGCCGCTGAGCCTGTGCGTCCAGAGCCTGTGCTCCGCAACAGGAGAGGCCGCAACAGTGAGAGGCCCGCGTACCACACACACACAAAAAACAACAAACATGTTCGATGTATGACTGAAGTCACTCAGGAAGTTAAATATCTCTAAATGTATTTTTTTTACAGTAAAAATACAGTGTTAATGTAAATCTTTTTCTGGAAGAACAAAAATGTAAATGCATAGTCAGATAAAATAGTAAAATGTTTTACTGAAAGTATTCTTTTTTGGGAAAAAAGGTTCATGAAACCTTTAAGTGCTGCCTCTATCACTCAAATTTCTAAACTTTTAACATTTTCAAAGTGCAAGGACACATTTTATTATGGAGATTGTACAGGGTTCTTTTTTGTTTGAACATTTGAAAGAATTTAGTCTAAAACACTTTGATTTAAAATCTTGTTTAACAAAACTTTTATGTATCAATATGCCGTTTCCCTTTCATTGTAGAACTTGTTTATAAAAATTAATTCCTTGAAAAATTTGGATCCTTTTTAATATTAACTACAACATTTGTACTATGTTGCTTTTTAATATATTGAAAACAAAAAGGAGGGGTGTGTCTTTTTTTTTGACATCACTAACATTGTACACAAGAAGCTAGCAGCATACTTTTATTCAGTGATTGCGTGGTGTTAGAGTATCCTGAAATATACCTTTTGAACATATCAAACTTATATTTTAGAATCAGATTTTCAGTAACACATGGTTTATGTTTCCGAGCACTGTAAACTAATTTAGTTACCCTCCCTAGTCTCTAGGAGTTTGTACGTTTGGTTTTCTCTGTTTCTAAATGCATGCAGCTCTTCTGAGTCCAGGTAAATGGAGCTAGCTATCCAATTACTCAGCACAGAGCGTTCAAATCAAGTTTCTGTTGCTTAAGCAGTTTCATAGTAGAAGGATTTGTTTCCAACGAGCCTGTTATTTTCAGGTGTCTGACCTATATGAAAATTTACTCAGTAGCGTTTGTAGATATTAACAAAGATTAATACTGCTTTATTGTGACTTATCTGTGGCTCAGGTCTGTTCCTGTTGATTCACAGGTGACCCTGGTCCAGAATAATTTTTTTCTTTTTTAATGCTTTTTGGGACACCCCTTCTGAGGTTCCAGTGAATCTTTCACTTCACCCTCATCCAGTTGAAAGTAACCAAACTAAATATATGTACTGTGTAAAGGGATAGAACAAGACAGCCACAAAGAATTGAATATAGCTGGTCAGACAATTCACCGAGGTATTGAGAGCTGCAGGAGTAGAAAGGAAGAGATTGTTTTTATGGAAAGCAGTTTCTCCCAGAGTGTGTTCCATGAAACAGTACTCTCACAAGGTGTTCTGCAAAAATAACAGGGTTCCGTAGTCAAATGTATGGTAAACATTATGTACTATCTAACACCGTGACTCTCTCTTAATGAGAAAGTGCCATGAAGCTGACAAGTGCTGCAGTAATGTTTATACCTAACAGTATTTTTTGAACTTACTTGACCCTTTCTTTACCCTTTTATACATAATACATTAAGATCCCCCCAAAGAATCTCTGACTCCACTCTTCTCCATCTAGTCAATCAGAAAATTTTATACCACTTTCTGATTACGTTGTGTAGGCCCATCTTATCTGTATCCACTGCCACCATCCTAGAATGGGCAATCATCATTGCAACAGCGTTATTCCAACAGCACCCTAATGTTTGCGTGCCAATTTACGTATTGCTATAGTATTCCCTGTATTTCTCTTACAGCCTTTTTATTGTATTAACATTTTATTTTTATTTGTATCTCTCTAGATGTCTCCATGAAGTCCAGGACCTCATTTTTTCACCACTGAATTCCTAGTATTCAGTGCCTGGCATATATATAATACATGGTAAATTTTTGCTGAATAAATGAAGGAACGTTTGTCAAATAATTGAAAAAAGGAGGCTTCAACACTGAAAACTTCTTTGGTATAGATTTCCAAACCCTGAACCGTCATTGCATCCTGTTATAAAAATTGTATCACAACATACTGTGCCTTTAATACGCTCTAGAATTCTGTTTGTTTTCAAGTTGTTAAGAAGTTATTGGATCTGTATTCATTAAGGTTTTCTTAAAATAATTGTTTACCTTAGCTGGGTTTTGGAATTGTGGTTCTGTTTTGTAGAATGAATTTATATCTTTTTTGTTTTTTTTGTTACAAAGGCATTTAGTTTATTCTCATCAGTATCACTGATAGTCTCATGGTTCACATTTCCCAGGGCGGCTCCTCTTACAGTAGTTAATGTTTAATCTCACTTATGGGCCGGAGGAGGGGCTGGGCCCAGGGCAGGGAGGGTGTTGGCACTCCCCGCGGACGAGGCGGGTGATCTGTGCTTCGTGAAAGAGACATGGGTGAATGGGCGGCCGGGGGACGTGGAGGGGGTCCCCCAGAGTCTTTTTTGCGTTGGTCAGTGATTCTCCATTCATGTTCCATCCTGGCTGCCCCGGGGTGGGGGGTCCATGCAGCTCAGGGCAGGGCAGGGCTAGGGGAAGGGAAAGCAGGAAAAGCAGCAGGCCGCCCAAGAAAAGGGAGGGCAGGGCGGGAGGGCGCAGGGGTGGCTCCTGGGATAAGGTACAACCCTGTCTTTGGCTCTCCTGGTGAGGAGTTTCCTCCCCTGCGCCCCTGCCCCGCCCCTCTCCCCCGCCCCCTCCCCAGACCTATACACACAGTCCAGGGAGCCAGGGGCACCTCCTGGAGTCCCTGAAACAAGAGCGCTCTGCCACCCAACTCCGTGCTGCAGGGGCTTGGAGGAGGGACGGGGCAAGCCCCACCCAAGGACAAGGCCGGGAGGGGCTGGACAGGGGCCTGCCCAGGACAAGGGGGTGGGGAGGGAGAAGACCCCAGTCCCACACAGCTGGCCCCCGCTGAGGCCTGGAAGGACGGGAGCGCCTGGGGACTCCTGCTTCCTTTGGGGGTCTGGCTGGAGCCCCAGCCCACCCCTGCTTGGTCGGCCAGGCAGCTTGCCAAGTGACCAGGATATTGTGCTTTGGGATCTACTCTGGGGTGGGGTGTCAAGGCCAGGATGAGGGGGCAGGGGAGGTGTGACTAAGGTGCTCGTGCTTTAGCTGGGGCTGTCGACCCCCACCCCCCCGCCCCACGCACTCGGGCCGGCTGAGGGCTAAGGTACTGGGGCTGGGCCAGGAAAGCAGAGCGCCAGGGCCCCCCTGGACTGACCCTCCCCCTCGCAGCAAGCAGACGTCAGGAAGGACCCGCTCCCCGCAGGCTGGCAGGGGCTCCTGGGGGGGGGGCGCAGGCCTCCAGGTCAGATCCCAGTGGTTCAGCTGGCCCCCACCCCACCTCCTGTAATCCCCTTGCCTTTGGAGAGAGAGAGGCTGCTGGGAGCAATGGGCTAGTCAGACTGCTCGGAGACAGAGGCCTTGAGAACCAGGGCTGGAGACAAAAATGTGAACTGCAAAGAAATGACATCCAGCGTGTGTGGGGAGGGGTGCGGGGGGGGGCGTTAAAAAACAAAAAGAACCCTCCAAGTTTACACGTAGAGCTCAAAAAATCCACAAAACCACTCGCGGAGCTAGGCAAGGATAGAAAGAGAGGAATGGTAAAAGAAGATTCGGCAAACGATCTGTAACCATGAAGCGGACCCGGCCCTGCCAGGAGCTGGACTCAGCCAACCGGACCTTGCAATGTAGCCCTTGGGGGAAGGCCCTGGGGTTGAGTGGAAGCCGGCCAGACCCACGGGAGCCCAGGCAGAGCGGGGCCTGGGGGGCCCCCCCCGGCAACGTGCGCCCCCACTCCACACACACGCGCACATTCAGCCTGCCCCCGGCTCCCCACTCCGTCCTGCCTTCCACAGCCACGAGGACCGAAGGGGACATCAGACACGGTCCCGTTGGTTTGAAAAATAATAGGAATCTTATACTTCAATATTTCATTAGCTAAAAACATGTTTTAAAAAGTATGTACAGGGGCTGGGGGCTGGGAGCCCTGCCTTGGGGGGGTCGGGGTGGGGTGGGGAAGGGAGGGAAAGGCAGCAGCTCCCCAGCCTGCTCCCCTGGGTTCCACCCCTGGTCCTACTGCCTCTCACGTCTTCATCTGTTTAAAAGCAAAACTTCTACACACGCACGCCCGCACACACACACACACGCACACCCTCACGCTTCTGCGAGCCCCGGAAGCCTCTCCTTCTATCCTCAGAGACCCTCGGTCTGCCCCCAAGGGCCCCCCCTCTCAGGACCTGCCCCTCTCAGGCCCCAGGGGGCTGGTGGCGGCAAGAGAGGCTGAGCACAGGTGGGGGAAGAGAAGGGCGCTGGGCCTGCCACCGTCCGCCACCTTAGGTCGGTCATGGAGTTTCTCTGAGCCCCAGTTTCCTCAGCTGTAAAACGGGCAGTCCTCATGGCCGCGCCTACCCCAGCCCCCGGGCGCAGGGCCAGACGAGGGAGACAGGAAGGTGCTTTTGGAACGTGGAAGCACTGGGAGGTGGTGGCGGGAGGGGTCCTGAGAACCCGGGGCCCCTGTGAGTCCCAAGGGGCTGCAGGGGGGCAGAGGCTGAGGAATGCTCCGGCTAGGTGGCCCAGCGCCTGGGAAGGGGGTCTTCCCAAGCCCCCCAGGCCAACCCCTCCCTGTGCCTGGCCTGGTGAGTGGGGAGACAGTTGCTCGGGGTTAGAAGAGGGGGAGCAAGAGCCCCCCGACTGTGCACGAGTGTGTGTGCTGGAGAAGGCAACGCAGATCTCGCACCACCTGCCGTCCTCTCCCAGCCCGGATCCCTGATCGGACTGGGGTCAGGGGGTGGGACGGGGGGTGGGGGGTGCGCAGAGGGGCTGGAGCATGCAGTGCCCCCCGCGGGTCCTGGGGAAGGACAGACAGTAGCTCGTGCCCAAGATGGCGGGCGGGTGTGACAGGAGGGGGAGTGTGACGGCCCCGCGGGAGAGTCCGGTGGAGGGGTACTGGACGGCTTCCTCGGCCGAGGGGCCGGCCTCGCCGTCATGGCTGGCCGTCTCGAAGCCATGCTCCACACCCCTCATGGCCGGCTCTGTCTTGCCCGTGTAGCTGACGAAGGTGGTGTAGGCGTCACCCTCGGCCATAAGCAGCTTGACCTTGGGGGTCCAGCTCTTCCTCACACTCGGCGGGCGTTGGTGCACATGTCGGATGCGATGGCGTTCATCTCGCTCTCGTTGAAGCTGGGAGCAAAGTTCTGGCAGTAGTACTTGACAGCGTGGAGGGCGCGACCATCCAGCGGTTTGCTGCTGGAGCTGTTCCTGGAAGAGCGGACGCCGGTGCCACAGCTGTTGGCCAGCGTGTTCCGGTCAAAGAAGGAGGCCAGGAGGCGCCACAGCAGCACCTTGTGCCGCGTGCCCGCGCTGACGTGGCAGTTCATGAGTTGCACCCGGGTGACGTACACGCTGGTGCCTGTTACCAGCTCCAGCTTCTCAGAGGGGTCACCCTCATCATAGAGCCTGGGGTGTGGCAGCGGCTGCCGATCTGGTTGATGAGCTCAGCAGGGAGAGACGCCAGGTCTTGCCGCACTCGAATGTGATTCCGGGACTCGGGGGCTACCTGCTCTGGGAGGGCCTCCTCCACCTTCTCGGAGGTCTGGCCTACATTCATCATGCGGTACATAGCGGACATACAGCACATCTGCCGGTACTGCTCGTCTGTGCCCTCCTCGCCCGCGTCCTCCTCCTCCTCCTCGTGGTAAGAGCCGCTGCTGTCGCTGGTGTAAGCGCTTGAGATGCCCGGGCTGGTCCGCTCCGACGTGCTGGGCCCACCCATCACTCCGCCTGCCGCTGCCGCCACGGCCCCCGCCGGCTTCCCCCCAGCCCCCAGCCACTCTGGCACGCTGTGCCACCGCCACCGCCTGGACCTGCTGGGGCGGCCGGTTGGCGACCAGGTCCGGCGCGGAGAGCTTGGCCATCTTGCGGCTGCCGTTGCCACTGCAGCAACCGCCGTTCTCCTTCTGGCTGCTGTCCCACAGCCACTTGGCCACAGGCGTGC
The DNA here is from genome assembly GCF_005190385.1 of Monodon monoceros. NCBI lineage: Eukaryota > Metazoa > Chordata > Mammalia > Artiodactyla > Monodontidae > Monodon > Monodon monoceros. Next base: position 17,566,078 of record NW_021703784.1, on the reverse strand, counting down.
ACTGCACAGAGTCCGACTCCTGCTGCTCCGTCTTGACGCGAGACACGAGGGGCAGTGGGGTGCCGCAGGCCGGCCAGCTCGACGTCTGCGCCACAGGGCTCTGGGGCTCGGACGAGGGGCCCTCCTCGGCGTGCAGGCCCTGGGAGTCACAGCGGGCTGAGCTCACCTTGAGGAAGAACTCTGTGCCCTGCTCCATGATCTCCTGGATCTGCAGGAAGCCCGATGTGTACATGAGCAGGAACTGCTCGCCCATGTTCATGCTCAGCCGGCCCGTGTAGCGGAAGCTGAGGCTCTGCTGGAAGGACTGGGGCTGCGCAGCCGCCGGCAGCTCCACCGCCGCACTCCGGCTGCTGTAGGACAGGCCCCGGAAGTGGGAGCTGCTGGTGGCCCGCACGGCCTGGTGGGCCTTGAAGGCAGGGCCCTTGACCACCACCGAGACATCACAGTACGGGACCTGCAGCCGCTGCTCCTTGAGGCACTCCAGAATGCTGTGGCCGAAGTTCGGGATTTGCGTCTGCAGGGTCTGGGCCATGGCGGCGGTGGCCAAGCCGTAGCCTTGCTCCGGGGGCTCCCGGCCAGCTCCGCAGCGGCGGCTGGGGCCGGGCCTGGGCCCGGGGCGCGCCCCACTGCGCCGGAGCTGTGGCCCCCGCGGCCGCCGCGGATCCCGCGGCCTCTGCTTCAGCAGCAGCGGCAGCCGCGGCGGACGTTCATTGTGGGCCAGCTGAATTTATATCTTTATTAAAAATCAACATTTCCTCTGTCTTTCCAAATTAATGGATATAGAGTTGTACCTAGTATTTCTCATAATTTTTGTAAACCTCTCTCTCGAGTTATAGTCCAGTTTTAGCGCCTGATATATTTTACCATCCCTCCCACACCCTGTTCAAGCTTGCTAGACTGTGCTCTTATACACTTTACATTTGTGTGTGTGTGTGTGTGTGTGTGTTTGTGTATGCACATACCCCACACACAATTGTTTTTGTTTGTTCTTTGGGGTTTTTTTGTTGTTACTGTTGGTATTAAAACATAGATTTTCTTTTAAGAAGATTTAAATAAGAAAAAAAATCTTAACGTAATTTTCCAAAGTTACCATTTCTGGAGCTCTTCATCCTTTTGTGTAGCTCCATTTATCCATTTGGTATTCGCCTGCTTGAAGAACCTGTTTTGATAGTTCTTATAATACAGTCTTGCTGGTGATGAACTCTTTTAGCTTGTCTATGTCTGAAAAAGCCTCTTTCACATTTGTTTTTGAAATATAATTTGTCTGGGTATAGAATTCTAAGTTGACAGTTTTTTCTTTTCCCCTTTCAGTACAGGCATGCCTTGGAGATATTGTGGGTTCAGTTCCAGGCCACCACTAGAAACTGAATATCACAGTGAGTGACAAAGGTTTTGGTTTCCCAATGCATACAAAAGTTATATTTATATTATACTGTATTCTATCATGTACAATAGCATTATGTCTAAAAAACCCCAGTGTACATACCTTAATTTAAAAATCTTTTATTGCTAAAAAATGCTAATCATCTGAGCCTTCAGTGATTTATAATCTTTTTGCAGGTGGAGGGTCTTGCTTCGATGCTGATGGCTGCTGACTGATCAGGGTGGTGGTTGCTGAAGGTTGGAATGGCTGTGACAGTTTCTAAAAATAAGACAACAATGAAGTTTTGCTGCACTGATTGACTCTTCCTTTCACGAATGATTTTTCTGCAACGTGCAATGCTGTTTGATAGCATTTTTACCCACAGTGAAATTTCTTTCAGAATTGGAGGCAATCCTTTGAAACCCTGCTCCTGCTTTGTCAAATAATTTTATGTAATATTCTAAATCCTTTGTTGTCATTTCATTAATCTTCACAGCATCTTCACCTGGAGTAGATTCCATCTCAAGAAACCACTTTCTTTGCTCATCCATAAGAAGCAACTCCTGATCTGTGGAAGTTTTATCATGAGATTACAGCAATGTCATCACATCTTCAGGCTCCACTTCTAATTCTCTTCCTATTTCCACCACATCTGCTGTTACTTCCTCCACTGAAGTCTTGAACCCCTAATTCATTCAGGTTGGAATCAGCTTCTTCCAAACTCCTGTTAATATTGATATTTTGACCTCTTCCTCTGAATCATGAATGTTCTTAATGGCATCTAGAGTGATGAAGCTTTTCCAGGTTTTCAATTTACTTTGCCCAGATCCATCTGAGGAATCACGGTGTCTATGGCAGCTATAACCTTATGAAATGTATTTCTTTTTTGTTTGTTTGTTTTTGTTTTTGTTTTTTTGGCCGTGCCCTATGGCATGCGGGATCTTAGTTCCCCCACCAGGGATCGAAGTGGTGCCCCCTGCAGTGGAAGCGTGGAGTCTTAACTACTGGACCGCCAGGGAAGTCCCGAAATGTATTTCTTAAATAATAAGACTTGAAAGTCATAATTACTCCTTGATCCACGGGCTGCAGAATGGATATTGTGTTAAATGGATGTTGTGTTAGCAGGCATGAAAACAACGTTAATCTTGTCCATCTCCATCAGAGCTCTTGGGTGACCAGTTGCGTTGTCAATGAGCGTAACATTTTGAAGGAAATATTTTTTTCCTGAACAGTAGGTCTCAACAGTGGGCTTAAAATATTCAGTGAGCCGTGTTGTAAATAGGTGAGCTGTCATCCAGGCTTTGTTGTTCCACTTATAGAGCACAGGCAGAGTAGATTTAGCATAATTCTTAAGGCCCTTAGGATTTTCAGAATGGTGAATAAGTATTGGCTTCAATTTCAGGTTACCAACTGCATTATTCCCTAACAAGAGAGTCAGCCTGTGTTTTGAAGTTTCAAAGCCAGGCAATGACATCTCTCTAGTTATGAAAGTCCTAGATGGCATCTTCTTCCAATATAAGGCTGTTTCATCTACATTGAAAATCTGTTGTTTCATGTAGACACCTTTATTAATTAACTTAGCTAGATCCTCTGGATAACTTGCTGTAGCTTCCACATCAGCATTTGCTGCTTCACCTTGTAATTTTATATTATGGAGACAGCTTCTTTCCTTAAACCTCATGAACCAACCTCTACTGGCTTCAAACTTTTCTTCTGTAGCTTCCTCACCTCTCTCAGCCTTCATAGAATTGAAGAGAGTTAGGGCCTTGCTCTGGATTAGGCTTTGACTTAAGGGAATGTTGTGGCTGGTTTGAATCTTCTAATCAGACCACTAAAACTTTCTCCATATCAGCAATAAGGCTGTTTTGCTTTCTTGTCATTCATGTTTTCAGTGGAGGAGCACTTTTAATTTCCTTTAAGAACTTTTCCTTTGTATTCACAACTTGTTTAACTGTTTGGCACAAGAGGCCTTGCTTTCAGCCTATCTCAGCTTTAGACATGCTTTCCTCACTAAGCTTAATCATTTGTAGCTTTTGATTTAAAGTGAGAGATGTTTGACTCTTCCTTTCACTTGAACACTTAGAGGCCATCGTAGGGTTATAAATTGACCTAATTTCAATATTGTTATGTCTTGGGGAATAGGGAAGCCTGAGGGGGGAGAGAGAGAGAGGTTAGGGGACATTTGGAACCCACACACTTATCGGTTAAGTTTGCCATTTTATATAGGCACAATTTGTGGCACCCCAAAACAATGACAATAGTAACATCAAAGATCACTAATTACAGATCATGATAACAAATATAATAATCATTTAAAAGTTTGAAGTCTTGCGAGAATTACCAAAATTTGACACAGAGTCATATGAAGTGAGCAACTGTTGGAAAAATGGTGCCAATAGACTTGCTTGACACAGGGTTGCCAGAAACCTTCTGTTTGTAAAAAAACAAAAAAAACAAAAAAGCAAAAGTAATATCTGTAAAGGGCAATAAAATGAAGTATGCTTATATTTTTAAAATGTCCTCTTGCATTTTTTCCTATAAGAAATCTGCTGTCATATATGAAAGAAGGACTCTTTCATAAGGGACTACTATGAACAACTGCATGCCAACAAATTAGATAACTTAGATGATGGGACAAGTTTTTAGAAAGATGCAAACTACTGAAACTGACTCAAGAGGAAATAGAAAATCCGAATAGACATAACAAAGAAATTGAATTAGTACTCAAAAACTACCCAAAAAAGAAAACCCATACGCAGCTGACTTCACTGATAAATTCTACCAAATATTTAATAAAGAATACCAATTTTTCTCAAACTCTTCCAAAAAATAGAAGAGTAGGAAACACTTCACAACTCATTCTATGAGGCCAGTATTACTCTCATCACAAGAACCAGAAAAACATATAATAAGAAAATCAAACCACAGAGCAATATATCTTATAAATATAGACACAAAAATCCTTAATAAAATAGCAAACAAAACAACCAGAGGTATATAAATGGATTATATAACATGGCCTAGAAGGATTTATCTTAGCAATGTAAGATTGGATTAGCATCCAAAAATCAATTAATATACCACACCCTGACAACAGAATAAAAGATAAATAAAAACATCAGAATCATCTCAATAGACACAAAAAAAGCATTTAAAGAAATTCAGCACACTTCATGATAAAACAGTTAAGGTAATAATGAAAAGGAACTTTCTCAAACTGATAAATGTCATCTATAAAACACTCAAAAAAGGATTTGCCTATTCTGGACATCTAAGCAGAGTCATATTTGTCCTTTTGTGTCTGGCTTCTCACAGTTATCATGTTTTCAAGATTCATCCATGTTGTAGCATTTCAATCCTTTTTATGGCCAAATGATATTCCATTATATTGCTATACACTAGATCTTCATTACTTGTGGCTTTATTTGTGAATTCCCCTACTCACTGAATTATATTTGTAACCCCAAAATCAAAAGACTGGTGGTGCTTTTGGAGTCATTTGTGAACATGCACACATTATATATACATAATGTGTCAATTTTCTCTAGCTGGTTTTGAGCCATTTGATTATAATGTGCCTTAATGTAGTTTTTTTTCATGTTTCTTTTGCTTTGGGGTTCATTGAGCTGCATAGATCTATGGGTTTACAGTTTTCATTAAATTTGGAAAAATCTTGGCCATTATTTAAAAAAACTTTTTTGTGTCCACATTTTTTTCTTCTTTGGAAACTCTAATTAGGCTGCTTGATATAGTCCCATAGCTCACTGATATGCTGCTTCTTTTTTAGATTATTTTTTCTCTGTGTGTTTCATGTTGGATAGTTTCTATTGCTATGTCTTCAAGTCCACTAATCTTTTTTTCTTCAGTGTCTAATCAGCAATTCGTTCAAATATACTCTTCATCTTAGACATTGTAGTTTTTCTCTCTAGAAGTTTGATTTGGATCTCTATTTTTCTCATTTTTTTGTAAGCTTTATTGAGGTACAATTGATAAAACTATAAGATATTTAAAATGTACAACATGATTACACACACACACACACACACACACACATTGTGAATGGATTCTCCCCATGGAGTTAGTTAACACATGATTTGGATCTTTTAATATCTTCACTGCTTTTACTTAAAATTTTCAACATACGGAATAAAGTTATAGCAATTTTTAATATTCTTGTCTGCTAATTCTAATACCTTTTGATTTACTCTCTCCTTATTGGATGTATTTTCCTGCTTTGCTTGCCTTGTAATTTTGATTGAATGCTAGGCATTGGTGAAATTTACCATATTGCATGCTTGATATTTGGTATTTCTATAAATATTCTTGAGTTTTATTCTGGGACACAGTTACTTGTTAACAGTTGCATCACTTCAGGACTTGCTTTTAAGATTTGTTAGGCAGGATTTGAGAACTATTATGTCTAGGGTTAATTCACCCCATTACTGAGGCAAGACGCTTTTTAATGCTCTACTAGGTACCTCTTGAATTAGGAAGTTTTTCAGTCTGGCCAGTGATAGCAGATACCGTTCCTGGTCTTATGTGAGTGTTGGGTAGTATTACTTATAATTCTGTGGGACAATTCTTTCCCCAGGCTTGGGTACTTTCTTCAAACCTGTATGCTGGTCAGTACTCTCATGAATACTGGAGGAAACTTTCTGCAGATCACTAGTTTTCTCTCAGTACAACTTAATCCTCTTCAGTACTGTGTAATGGACATTCTAGTGACCTTAGTTTCCCTGAACAGTCAGCTTTACCTCCTCAACTTGGAGTTTGCCAAGCTCTGCCTGTCTGCCCCTCTACTACACTGCAGCCTGAAAATTTTCTCAAGGCAGCAAGCTGCAGCCATCATAGAGCTCACCCCACTCATCTCCTGTTTCTCAGGGATCTCTGTCCTTTGTACCTGATGTCCGTTGTCTTTGCTTGTGTATTGATTGTTTCAGGCAGAAAGGTAATTCTGATCTTTGTTACTCCCTCTTGACTGGAAGTGTAAGTTAATCCATGGGATTTGATATATAGTGCAGTGACCATTCTTCATTTTAAATGGTCTGTATTTTTATGTTTGGGTTTTTTTTCCCCTCTAACTTGAATTACTTAGATTCTATTTGGTTATTTCTAAATGACTTTTTTCTCCATGCTTCTATTGTGACCTCTAATTTTATAGCCTTGTGAACAGAAAATGTGACCTGTGTGATAAAAACTTGTAGAGAGACAAACCAGTTCACTAGCTGGATGATCACAGGATTTTTCTAGGTTGCCTGGCAGTGAGCTAGCAGGACTGAACCCACAGCCCAGGCACAGCTCTCCAGGGGCTGCTGAGAGAATCTGAAACCACATCCATCATTCCTGGCTGACCCTCCTGCCTGTCAGTTTCATCCTGCTCAAAGTGATGCCTGCTTGATGTTTCTTTTCCCAACTCTCATGATGGTTCCACAGATGTCTGAAAAACACTTGTGAAGTATTCAAGTTTTCTAGAATTCACATCCTTTTTTTTTTTTTTTTTTACAGTTGTCTTGCACACACTTAATCTGACAGCAAATTTTTATAATATATCCTTACTGGATCTTTTCAAAGTATTCAACTTAGTTTTCTAGAAACAACTACTATTTTTCACATTCATATTTTATTGGTTTATATAATATTTAAATTAAGAACATATATTAATAAGAACTAGCATAGGACTTCCCTGGTGGTGCAGTGGTTAAGAATCCACCTGCCAATGCGGGGGACATGGGTTTGGGCCCTGGTCCAGGAAGATCCCACATGCCGAGGAGCAACTAAGCCCGTGAGCAACAACTACCGAGCCTGAGCTCTAGAGCCCATGAGCCACAACTACTGGGCCCGCGAGCCACAACTACTGAAGCCCGTGCATCTAGAGCCCATGCTCCACAATAAGAGAAGCTACTGCAATGAGGAGCCTGCCACTGCAACAAAGAATAGCCTGCGCTCACTGCAACCAGAGGAAGCCCATGCACAGCAACAAAGACCCAACGCAGACAAAAAAAAAAAAAAAAGCTAGCATAAGCAGGATTGGAACAACTCAACAGATTGGAACAGCTCAATGCTGGAGAGGGTGTGGAGAAAAGGGAACCCTCTTGCACTGTTGGTGGGAATGTAAATTGATACAGCCACTATGGAGAACAGTATGGAGGTTCCTTAAAAAACTAAAAATAGAACTACTACATGATCCAGCAATCCCACTACTGGGCATATACCCAGAGAAAACCATAATTCAAAAAGACACATGCACCCTAATGTTCATTGCAGCACTATTTACAACAGCCAGGTTATGGAAGGAACCTAAATGCCCATCAACAGACGAATGGATGAAGAAGATGTGGTACATATATACAATGGAATATTACTCAGCCATAAAAAAGAACGAAATTGGTTCATTTGTTGAGACGTGGATGTATCTAGAGACTGTCGTACAGGGTGAAGTAAGTCAGAAACAAAAAAATACCATATATTAACACATATATGTGGAATCTAGAAAAATGCTACAGATGAACCGGTTTGCAGGGCAGAAATTGAGACACAGATGTAGAGAACAAACGTATGGACACCAAGGGGGGAAAGCGGCAGGGGCGTGGGGATGGTGGTGTGATGAATTGGGCGATTGGGATTGACATGTATACACTGATGTGTATAAAATTGAAGAACCTGCTGTATAAAAAAATAAATAAAATTCAAAAATTCAAAAAAAAAAAAAAAAAAAGAATACCAGACAGTGATGAAGTACCAGAGAGCAGGGAGGTAACACGATCTGATAAAAAAAAAGAACAAGCATGCGTGGACATACAGGAGTAGCTTACTAGCCTCCAGCCTTCAGCATGTCAGGGACTTTGATGTTTATTACAGGAAGAATAGAGAACATCAGTTGTGTAGGGTTAAAGTTAAACATGCTTCTAATATGGTAGGTAAGTCCTGTTAATTATGTTTTTCAAACCTTGTATTTTTTTTTCTTCTTGATCTTTAAATTCTAAAAGAGATGATTTTAATTTGTTATTTTCTCTGAGTAGGTCTCCCAGTTTTTGTTTTATGTATCCTGAAGCTATGCCAGATAGAAAGAGAAACACGACATTTCTTTACACATACTATAACTTTTATCAATGTAAATATCCTTGATCCATTTTCATGCTATTAACTATGAATTCTATCTATTATATTATTATATCACATCTTTACTTTTATTAATATTTGCCTGCTATGTCAGTCTATTAGTTAATTTTTAATACTTCTTGATTTTAGGAGTGACTCTCGTATTAAGATATGTTTTGATTTATTTCTGTTATACTTCCTTGTGTGTGTGTAAGATTGATTACCTTTCCTTTGCTTTTTTTCTTCCTTCTAGTGCAGCATTTCATAACCCTGGATGCATACTAGGATCACCTAGGAACCTTTCAGAAAACAATTTAACATCTAAACTTTACCCCAGAATCTCCGGGGAGGAGAGTGGTATCAGCATTTTTTTTTAAAGCTTGTAGCATGAAGTCAGGATTGACAACACTAGTGTTTCTATTCCTGTAGTGCTTCTTCTTAAGTTCTCAGCAATCACATTTAAAATTATAATTTTCTATCAGTGGATAGACTGAAACAGCTGTGGCAGTCAAGGTAAAATCAGAGAGGCAGAAGTAAGAGCATTAATGAATAAGGAATTTATTATAGGGATTCAAGTTGACGCAATTGTGATTGCTGGTGGAACAATTTGTTGCCTGCCTCTGGTATTGGCCTGAAGTCATTATAAGTTAGCCAGCCCAGCAGTTGGGAAGGAAAGCTGAACAAGAACAGGAGCAGGGACAAACTGGAAACTGCTGGGGGGAGAAATAATGGAGCCTGTATCTGTCTGTTGTTCCCTACCTTAGATGACTTGTATGACCTGAAGCCTGCAGGCTGGGTGCTGCCCCACACCAACAAGGTAAGCCAGGAGATCAGCAACAACATGCATGAGGTACCACAGGGCCCGGCACCCTCCACCAAGCTTCCACAGTGTGGAATATATGGCTGCTGCTTCCCTTATGAATTCTGGATCTCCAGCAAATTTCTCTTGTTGTGAACTGCATTGTAATTCTGAGACTAACTTCTTGGAGTTAGGCTAACCTTCACAGGTTGAGGGCTTAGTCCTCTGTGAGACTGCCCTCACAGTTGCAGACACAAGCTGCAACTCCTGGATTCCCAGGCCACCTGCACTTCTGAACAACTGGCTACAAATTTGGGGGTTCCCACTACCCCCTCAGGTTTGATAAGTCACTAGAATGACTCACAGAACTCAAGAAAGAGCTATACTTATGGCCACAGTCTTATTATAGCAAAAGGATGCAAATCAAAACCAGAAAAAAAGGAGAGACACATAGGGTAGGCCTTGGGAGGGTCTCAAATGGGAAGTTTCTGTGTCCTCTCCCCAGGCAGTCAGGAAGCATCACACTCCTGGCATATCAATGTGTATTACCAGCCAGGAGGCTTATCCAAGCTTCGAGTCCAGAGTTTTATTGGGATTCTATTACCCGAGCATGATTGCTTGAATTCTTGGCCATGTGATTGAAGTCAATCTCCAACCCCCAACCTTCGCCCCCCCACCCCATGGAGGTTGAATTGGTAGAATTGGTATTACTTGGCTCAGAGCCCTAACCCTCTAACTACATGGTTGATCTTTCCAGTATGGCCAGCCCCATCCGGGAACTATCTAGGGGCTCGACAGCCATGAATAACAAAGACACACTTATCACTTGGGAAATTCTGAGAATCTAGAGATTCCCTCCCAGAAACCAGGACCAAAGGCCAGTCAAATTCTTGACTATACAATGCGAAAGCTAAATGGAAACTAGACATGTACCGGAATTCTGGGAACCATAGTTCCAGCTTAGATGACACTGTGCAACACCACCACAACAGTATTATCTCTGACTCCCCTGCACCCCACCAAGAAAACACCCTTAATATACTGTCACTCTCCTTGATGCTTCTCTCTCACTACCAGCATACAGACCAACTGCAATGCTTTATCACAATCACTTGGATTTTAGTTTCGGATTGACATTAATATTTTAAAATATTATCCCTTCTCTTTTTAAGGAGTTACTTCTTTTTCTTTTTTAATAAATTTATATATTTTATTTATTTATTTTTCGCTGTGTTGGGTCTTCATTGCTGCACATGGGCTTTCTCTAATTGCAGTAAGAGGGGGCTATTCTTCATTGTGGTGCGCGAGCTTCTTATTGTGGTGGCTTCTCTTGTTGTGCAGCATGGGCTCTAGGCACGCGGGCTTCAGTAGTTGCAGCACATGAGCTCAGTAGTTGCGGCTCACAGGCTCTAGAGCACAGGCTCAGTAGTTGTGGCACATGGGCTTTGTTGCTCCACGGCATGTGGGATCTTCCCAGACCAGGGCTCGAACCTGTGTCCCCTGCATTGGCAGGCTGATTCTCAACGAAAAGCAAAGTTTAAAGTCAAAGAAACAGATCGAACATGGAGTCCGATTTAGCTCTTGCCTGTTAACAGAAACAACAGTTTAGATGTGGCCAATACAAGTGAAAATAATATATTAATTTTTTAGTCTATTTCTTTTCCCTTTAGAACGGAATGCAAAGGCTAGTTTAAGGTCAGTGCAAAATTAGTTGCTAGGAAATGGAAGATGTCTTTCTGTTTAGGATATTTGGGATTAGTAATCAAAGTGTTCTCTAATGTGAAGTACATACAGTACATATGTCTTATTATTTTTGTAGGAAGCAAAATAGATACAATAAATGCCAAGAACAAGATAGTACTGAGGAATTTGTAGAGATTGCAGTTAAAGTGTTTCAGAAAGAGGGATCCCTTCCACAGCCCAAGAGTGGGCTTTTGTCCAACACTCAGAAATGAATTGTCCAAGGAGACACATGTGCTGACAAAGCAAGAGGCTTTATTGGAAAGGGGCACCCGGGCGGAGAGCAGCAGGGTCAGGGAACCCAGGAGAACTGCTCTGCCACGTTGCTCACAGTCTCGGGATTTATGGTAATGGGATTCGTTTCCAGGCTGTCTCTGGCCAATCATTCCACCTCAGGATCCTTCCTGGTGGTGCGCACATGACTTAATCAAGATAGATTCCAGTGAGAAGGATTCTGGGAGGATGGTAGGACATACGGACTGGCGTCTCCTCTCTCTTTTTGACCTTTTCTGAATTCTTCTGGTTGGTGGTAGCTTGTTAGTTCCTCATTCCTTACCAGGACATCCTGTTGTAAGATGACTCATGCAAGTGGTTACTATTGTGCCTGGCCAGGGCAGGAGGTTTCAGTCAGTGGTTCCCCTAACAAAAGCAATGCTTAAATTTAGCAGTATCCCTTTGATAATTTTTGTAAAAGAAAATCAAATGTGTGCAATTAGATGAAACAAATAGGTCATTAAAATTTTTAGTTGTGGCACAAGATGACTAAAATTCAAAAGTAAATGATAAGCTCTGAAGAGGGTCTGAGTTCATGAACATACTTCTGATATATTAGTTTATTTGTTGTTAATGACAATTTTAAAAAATGGAAGGGCCATTTGATTTAAGCTAATGATGCAATATTCCCAACAATTATACTTCCACATGAAGTTTTGTTGTTGTTGCTATTGTTATTGCAAGATTTCTCCCCTTTCAAAATTAAATACTGTGTTGTTATGGGTATTTAAAATTCAATGCAAGGGTTTGAAGATGGCACTTAATTTACCATGTAGAAATAAAATTACTGTTGTCAGCACTTACGATTGAAAAATCTTGTCAGGACAATTGAATTATTTTGAAAAACAGTGTTCATTCAAAGGAGAGGATTTCATTTGTTAAAATGATCATTCTAAGGCTCATCTCAACAACTGTGCTTTTATGTTTTGTTCTCCCAGAATCTTTTGCCTGTATCCTTTTCTCAGCTTCACGCCTTTCTCCACCTCTTTCCCTTTAACTTCTTGACCTTTTTCCTATCAGCTTGTACTCTTTAAACAAACCCATTTGCTCTGTTACTACTTCTCTTCCATTCTCTACAAGATATCAAGAAAGGGCCTTTATTACCTACTTTCTCAACTTTCAGATTCTCTTATTTGTTTCTCAAGTTTGCAGCATAATTTTGGGCTCTAATGACCAAATACAATGACATCTTGCAGACCTCATCCCGAGATTGATACCAATGACTTCACACCTTCATTCAAAATTTTCTTCCTTTATTTTCTGTGTCAATGAAAAAAAATGAATCAATAGTCATTCTAAGAAAGAAATAGTTTTATTGGAACCAACCTGAGCATTATAACCCAGGATACAGTCTTTCAGAAAGCTCTGAGGACTGTTCCACCTGTTAGAGGTCAAAGCACAGTCATATAAGTTTTTGAGACAAATGGATATACATCAAAGGGCTATATGTCAAAGTAATATATTGACAGTTTACAGAGTCCAAAAAGGTGAGCAGTGATCATTGTGATCCCTTATAGGATTAAGGAAGGAATGTTATCACCTAAGGAGTTACTGTAACAGGGAAGAACAAAATCTGACTCCATGTTGGACCTGTTTCTTTTACTTTGACCTTTGCTTTCCATTGCTTTTATTCTGTCTATATCTATAGGCATACATAATGGCCTGCCTCAGGGAACCCTGCCCCTCTGCCTGAATGTTAAACTAAAGTGCCTTTGTTCAGCTTACAGAGAAACACCCTGACCCTGCTCACCTGTAAATGGCTGCAGAAAAGAAGAAATAACACATGCTCTCCCTGAGGCTGGCAAAAACCAGGAGTATTTTGCAAGACTTATGGCCTTTTTACTTTACTTCCTCACCTCCTCCCCATCTCTGCTCTATAAAAGAAACTTAACATCCAGACCCTGATAAGATGGTGCTCTAGGACACTAGTCCACCATCTTCTTGGATGCCCGACTTTCCGAATAAAGTCGCTATTCCTTGCCTCAACAAGCTTCGATTCGGTAACCTTACCTTGCTGGCACTAATGAAACAGGAGGGAAGGGGGCAGGGCACAACCCTTGAAAGAATGACATAGTCTGAGGACATGACATAAACTGCTTAGAACCAAATGGATCCAAGATGACAGACAAGTCAACTTCAACTAGACCTGGAGCCTCAGTACATGCTCATTGTAACACATCAGCAAGCTAAATGACACACCCACAGGTCCCACGACAGTTCTAAGGCCGACCATAAGGATAAAAAAGTGGGCAGTGGCTCAATTCCTGGAACTCCCTGCTCCTTCCTGAAATAGCTGGAATACTCCTCCCACTCATTAGCCTATGAAATTACCCACCCCTATGAAAACTGACAACCCCATACCCTGATGCCACTCTCGCCTTCTGAGATGGACTACACTCTGTCTGTGGAGTGTTTCTCTCTAAATAAATTCACTTCTCACCTATCGCTTTGTCTCTCACTGAATTCCTTCTGCGATGAGACATCAGGAACCTGAGCTTCATTAAGTCCTGAAACCAAGTGTATGATCTCAGTTGGAAGACCATGGGGTTTTGGCTGGGTTCAAAAGTCCCAGTCTGAGGTGCATGGTTTCACTAGGAGAAAATTGCTTCTTTCTTTTTTCTTTTTTTTGTTTTGGCTAGTAGACATTCCTGTGTCTTCTAAGGAGATCTGGTTAACGTATAATGCGGATGCGTAGTGCACACTAAAGGGGCAGGGGTAATGGCCCAAGTGGCAGAGAAAATTTTACATTAATCTTTTTTTTTGGTCCTACCTTAAAATAATTTTATTCAGCATCTGTAATACAGCATTTTCTTGAACCTCTTCCTATCATTTTGACCAACAGTTATCTGTCTTTCTAAAATTCCTTTCTTTACCCACCACTTCTTCTGTAAGAGTTGGGGATTACATTAGGTTACAAAAAAACAAAGGTTCAAAAATAGTGGCTTAACATAATAGGGGTTTTTCTTTCACCTATACCAAGTTTCTAGTTAGTATGGAAGTTCCCTTAAGTCACCATGCATAGAGAGACCAAGGTGGCTCCCATCTTTCTATTTCACCATCCTCACCACTAGTTCCATGCTCAAGATCACATCATGTTCCAAGAGAGAACCTGGGCCTTCACCACCACATCAAAATTCCAGGTAACCAGGAAGGGTAAAATAACACCTCCAACTTATATCAATTCCCTTAAGAAATCTTTTGGAAATTCCATAATATCATTTGCCAGAACTTAGTCACATGTCTATACCCAGCCACAAGGATGGCAAAGTGCCCTGTTAAAACCGAGAAACATGTTACTAATGAAGATGCTTCTAAAGATAGCTGCATATTTGCTAGATAACGATCAGTCTCTGCCACAATCTGTTTTCTCAAACACTGCCTACATGATCAGAAATGATCCAGCTTATAAATGGTGAGTGGAGTGGGCTTATTAAGTAATAATAACAATGATTTATTTACACTATTTATTAAGCACCCACCATGGGCAAGGCATTGTGCTGCCTTTATGCATATTACCTCAAACTTTTGTAGTAATTCTTCAAATGAAGTCCTGCTATTACTATTTTAAGGAGGAACATGAATCTCAGAGAGATTAGAGTCAACTTGTTTAAGGATGTATGGATAGAAATGAGCTGAGGTTGGGTTTGCATTCAGCTAGTATGGTTCCAAAGCCTATTCTCTTTTTCATTATACATGGTCCACACTGAATATTCATATTCATAGTCCTTTGTCCAGTAATGTGGCATTGACATTGGACTATTCAAAATTATAGAATTGTTTGTTTGGCTGCAATGACAATTACTACTTGATTTAAGCTTTTTATCAAGACAGAGATCACCAGGTAAACTGGTACCACAAGGAGGTGGTTAAATCTCAACAGTTGTATGGGTGCAAATGAGGTCACACTGACAGAAGGAAACAACTTTCTGTTGCTCTCTGCCTGAGAAACACGGGACCTCAGCTCTCTGCAAAATCTCCTACCCAGGTATTTCAAGGCTTCCTAAACAGGTCCACCCACTCCCAAAATACTGCCTTTGTTGTGCTGGGTTGTGCATGTCTAACATCTGTCCTAAATCTTGAAATTTTACCCCACTTTTTATGGAGAAATAAGAGAGGCCGGGTACAAGAGGCCAGAACTGTTATGCCAGTGGTACTTCCTCCACATGGAAGGAAATATCAGGAGTGAGAAGAAACATTCCTCTCTTCTCCCCATCTCTATAACTGTCTTGCTTCAGTTTTGCTTTGTGTGTGTGTGTGTGTGCTAGCAGAGAACTCAAGTAGGGTTGTGTGATACTATTATTAAATGTGCTTTTCATTGAAAAAGCTATTCTAGAATACCTCTCTGTTCTTTAGACATGAGTCAAGTAGGGAATAAGCCAGGAGGCAAATCTACTACTGATAGTTGCTGTTCTGTCAGAATTCTTCTTTTTCTTCCTCTTACTTTGTCAGCTTTTGTGCTGCACTGTGCTCTTTGTTTCTGGTTGCTTTTTCTGTTAGCTGATTTCTCTCCCAGGATACTCCTTACCCTTCCAAGAAACAAACTTCTGGTAGGTTTGCTACACCAGTTTATTCAATAGGTGCCAACATATACAAATCAAGCTGAGGATCCTCTTTACATGCTAATCAGATTCTTAAATTTGCAAAAACTTAAAATCCTCAAGGTTGGCATGGGCCTAAAGTATTTTGCAGACAACTTGCAATCTCCTCTCCCCTAGCCTTCAGCTACTCCCTCTATGTAGATGACCTCCAAGTGCATGTCTCTATCCCTGACCTTGTCCCAGCAGCCTGCTAGATATCTCTACTTAGTTGTGTTCCTTGAATTGCAACTTGAACCTGTCCAAAGTGAAACTTCAACCTTTCCAGAACGGAACTCATCAACTCTTACTTGTTCTTTCTGTAATTTTTTCTCTTCAACTGGTTTCTCTCTCACTATAAAGGATAACCATTCTAGTTGCTTAGATCCAAAATGTTCTATCTCTCTGGGATTTTCTTACCCATAATATGTGTTGTCAAAGTTCTCTTCTTTCAGGATCTAATCCAATTTCCATCCTGCACCTCTTTGGTCAAAATGAATCCTTTCCCCCATATCCCAGTATGACTCTCTAATTCTTTAAAGCATTGGCATGATCTCCCTTGTATCAAATTTTGTATCTCCTGATTTTTGTACAAAAATACATTAAATGAGCACCTACTATATAATGTATTAGATATTCTCTATGTGTTTATTTAGTCTTCATACCATCCATTTTACAGATGGAAAAATTAAAGCTGTTTCCTTACCTGCAAAAACAACAACAAAAACTAAAAAACAGGGACTTCCCTGGTGATGCAGTGGTTAAGAATCCACCTGCCAATGCAGGGGACACGGGTTCGAGCCCTGGTCCAGGAAGATCCCACAAGCCATGGAGCAACTAAGCCTGTGCACCACAACTACTGAGCCTGTGCTCTAGAGCCCGCAAGCCACAACTACTGAGCCCATGTGCCACAACTACTGAAGCCCACTCACCTAGAGCCCATGCTCCGCAACCAAAGAAGCCACTGCAGTGAGAAGCCCGCGCACCATAACAAAGATTAGCCCCCGCTCGCTGCAACTAGAGAAAGCCCGTGCACAGGAACGAAGACCCAATGCAGCCAAAAATAAATAAATAAATAAATTTATTAAAACAACAACAAGAAAAATACAACTCTAAACCTAAAATGAACCATTAATATTTTAAATACTTCTAGGTCTGTTATAATGTCAGCTTAATAAATGTATTTTTCCTTTGGCATTCTAGCACAGTATTTGATACATACTAAGTATTCAGTATTAAATATCATGTATCATACAAAATGTTTATTGGACTACATTGAGGTAAGATGAACATCAAATTTCATGAAAACCTATAGAGTGTCCATTTTGTACAAGCCGTAATTTTTTTTTTATGAATTAATTTATTTTTGGCTGCGTTGGGTCTTTGTTGCTATGCAGGGGCTTTCTCTAGTTGCGGCGAGCGGGGTCTACTCTTCGTTGCAGTGCTTGGGCTTCTCATTGCGGTGGCTTCTCTTGTTGCGGAGCATGGCTGTAGGCACGCGGGCTTCAGTAGTTGTGGCTTGCGGGCTCTAGAGCACAGGCTCAGTAGTTGTGACGCATGGGCTTAGTTGCTCTGCGGAATGTGGGATCTTCCTGGACCAGGGCTCGAACCCGTGTCCCCTGTATTGGCGGGCAGATTCTTAACCACTGTGCCACCAGGGAAGACCTACAAGGCATACTTTATATTTGGCTTGAACTTTTTACAGTGATAGAGTGTAAAAGGCAAAAGATTTAGCATCCTTTATTCCTCCCCAATATCACCAGAAGGAAGTAAACAACAGTTATCAGTTATCAGCAGTGAACATGATGTCAACATTTCTCAAGACAAAGTATCACAAAGCAGGAAAAGAAGAGATACCATCACCAAACAGGTATTCATGAGGTATTTACTGCCTATTTAAAAATGCTTTATAGGACATTTAAAAACTGTAGGACAGTTTACAGGTTTGTTCTTTTATTTTTTTTAGAGTTCAAGATATCTATGAAAAATCTATTAACTTTTATTGCACTTGGGAGGATGAGGCCAAAACATCTCAGAAGGTACTTTTCAGGGAGTGTGAGGAAATGCTAGATAACCAGCAAGGATCAGATTACTCATGCTGATCAGGAAGGGCTGGCTCAGGAGCAGGGTAAGGAGACTGGCCTTGGTGCGGGGACCACAGAGCACCCTCTTTGGTCCCCAGTTGCACTGCTCCTGGGCAACCAGCCAGGGCTGCCCGTAAGGATACCAGACCTTCCCTCACCTAAGAGTCTCTGTTGTCCCATAGCCTCCAGGACCCACTGCCTGCAAAGCTCATGGAGAAAACCAGCCCCAAACCTGGAGAAACTGATAACATGAAATAGGAAGGGAGAAAGGCAAAAAGAAATAATGGTGGTGATGTTGGGTTTTGTTTAACCTTTGCTCGGATGCAAAGAGAAACAGCCAGAATGACTACTAACTAGTATTACTACCATTACTATATGGCTCTGTGCTAGTCCTCTACAAGTATAAAAATTATTGTATCCTGGAAATTAAAGTCAAGTTTAATAGGATGGTGATAAAGCATATCAGATAAAGCTCACTGGGGACATGGTTGTAACAACCTTAGGTTTATGAACTTGCTGTAACAATTAACATGAGGAACCAGGGGTCTCTTCTAAGAGGGAGTAGGGAAGGACTTTTAAAAATAGGACTTGGGGGCTTCCCTGGTGGTGCAGTGGTTAAGAATCCGCCTGCCAATGCAGGGGACACAGGTTCGAGCCCTGGTCCGGGAAGATCCCACATCCCGCGGAGCAACTAAGCCCGTGCGCCACAACTACTGAGCCTGTGTTCTAGAGCCCACGTGCCACAGCTACTGAGCCCACCGCCACAACTACCGAAGCCCATGCGCCTAGAGCCCGTGCTCCACAACAAGAGAAGCCACCGCAATGAGAAGCCCACACACCGCAACGAAGAGCAGCCCCCGCTCGCCACAACTAGAAGAAAGCCCGTGCACAGCAACGAAGACCCAATGCAGCCAAAAATAAATAAAATACAATAAAATAAATAAAACATTAATAACTAACTAACTAAATAAATGAAAATAGGGCTTGGATGATTCTAAAGAAGAACCAGGGGAAGTAGGGGTTACCTCTGGTTTGATTATCAGAGTAATCTCTGCTCAGGAGGTGAGAGAATCAAAGCAGGGCTGGGGAAGTCCGGGTAAGAAAGCAGCAATAAAAAAATAAAATTAAAATCCATGTAAATATTCACAGTAGTCAAAGGTTGGAAGCAACCCAAGTGTCCATTGAGTGATGAGTGGATAAACAAGATGTGGTAAATATATACAATGGAATATTGTTTGACCTTAAAAAGGAAGGACATTCTGACACATGCTACAACTTGGATGAATTTTCAGGACATTATGATAAGTGAAATAAGCCAGACACAAAAGGACAAATATTGTATGATTCCACTTATATGAGGTACCTAGAATAGTCAAATTAACAGAGGCAGAAAGTGAAATGGTGGTGGCCTGTGGCTGAGAGGGGCATGGGTGGAAACAGGGAATTAGTATTTAATGGTATGGAATTTTCAGTTTGGGAAGATGAAAAAGTTCTGGAGAAGGATGGTGGTGATGGTTGCACAACAGTATGAATGCATTTAATGCCACTGAACTGCAGACTTAAATATGGTTAAATGGGAAATTTTATGTATGTGTATTTTACCACACACACACAAAAAGTAAAAAAAAAAACAACACAAACGCTTAAAAAAGAAGTAGTGATCTTTAAATAAGGGGAGGGCTTGTGTAGCCTTGCCCATGTCTTGTTAGAAACAGATCAGAACTGAGTTGTAGTCCCAACTCAGATCCTTACTAACAGCATGACCTTGAATGAGCTGAATCCTCTCTCACCCTGGGCCTCAGTTTTCTCCTTTATGGAATGTGGGGTAAGGCTGAATCATCCCCAGAGTCCCATCTAGCTCTAACAACCTGGGGCCCTTGAGGCTGGGCAAGTGGGGATCTAGCGGAGCTGCTGTGTTCACCTCCACCCTTGTGACCTTAAGCCCAGAGGGACCAGAAACATCACAGTCTGACTACCAGCAGTGTTGAAAAGCTGACTCAGGTCCTGTTTCCTTAGAAACTATAAATTTAAGATAAATGTGGAATGCTGTGTCTGGAAACCTCTTATCTGAATCTCTGCCCCTGGGTTGGAAATCGAGGTAGTTTCTCTGTGTCAAAGTGACACACATGGCCCAGATTCTTTAAAAGAAGCTGTTCTCTCTGAAATGACTTCAAACAGCAAAGTTTCTCACAGCCTATGATTTTAGAGAACAAGATTTATCGGCATTTTACCCTTGTTAATTAACAAAAGCAGTTTTTATAGGTTCATGACAGAATTGAAAAAGCAAAGTCTCTGAGCAGAGCGGTGTGGCTTTAAGATAAATTCTGTTGTGAAAGGAAAAGGGAACGAAATGAGTCCACCGTGGGACAAGGCTGCTTTCAGATTCTAGAGCCCCATGTTCTTCTGTCTGCCCTCCCTCTTTTCCTTTTGGCCACGCGGCTTGCAGGATCTCAGTTCCCTGCCCAGGGATTGAAACAGGGCCATGGCAGTGAGAGCCCAGAAACCTAACCAGGGAACTCCCTGCTCTCCTTCTTATTTACATGGTTTCGATTTGTGAAATTGATGCGTACATTGTTCTGCTTTGGGACAATAACCTTTAAGATTACCGATCAAATGTTATTATACACAAAATCCAATAAACTATAAATCTCCTTACATTATAATACCATTCATTTAAAGTGTGTCTTTATGTTAAAATGAAAGTACAGTACTATGAAAACTTGTTTCAAAGAAGTCCACACATAATTTTAACTCCCCAATATTTTAAAATTACGATCATGTTTTCAGGATACAAGTTCTTTAATGTAAATAGCATTTCCTAAGTTGTAAATTGTAATAAAACTGATCAATGTTCCAGTAGTAACTTTGAAAACAAAAGGTGTTCTTTGAAAATTTATCAATGCTTCCAGAGGATAAAAAGCACAATTGATAAAAGTTTATATACTTCAACTGATTCTACTTTCTATGAATCAAGTTTAAAACAAAGAAAAAACTACAGAAGAAATGTAGACTACTTCTTTTTTTATTTTATTTTTTATTAATTTTTTTTTTTTTACTTTTTGTAGACTATTTCTTATAAAGTAGGCTACAAGTGAGTAAAAAGCTAAAGCAAAACAATGTGACTTATCAGGCAGTGCAGTTAGAATATATACCATTGTGTGTGTGTGTGTGTGTGTGTGTGTGTGTGTGTGTGTGTATGTGTATACATAAAACTGCACACAACTTGATGACACTTAGAAGAGATTTCCTCTGTGACCTGGAAGATGGTGGGCTGGGTATACCTGAGAAGTTGAAGGTGAAATCCAGGACACTGCATTATTCTTACAGCTCTTACTAGGCAACAAAGTTTCTCTCTCACAAAACCAGATCACGAGGTATGAATTACTATGCAATGGACCACCAGCTCTGTAATTAGTGGCAATACGGCTTTCAGAAAAATACACAGAGGGTATAATTCCAGGTTGAGACCAAATATTTATGACAATGTCACACTCAGCACCCCGACTTGCCACTGAATAGCCAAAGATTTAAGAGACTCATGCAATTTGATACTCCAGGGTCGAAAGATCTTGTTGGTGGCCATCTCTACTCGTGGAAATAATGGAAACTATAGCTGTTAGTGGAGGAGATTAAAAATACTTTGATCAAAACCAGAGCAGATAGCAGAGCGAGCAAAGCTGTTTTTAGTTCATTTTAATTTAATTTGCTGCATAGATTCGTTATACACGGACGAGATTTAACCTTGAGAACTTGTAAGGGTGGACTAGGAAGTCATTACCACCGACATCTAACAGCTGAACTGAAACACAGACTACGGCAAGCCCCTGTGTAAGGAATAAGAAGTAACCCTTTGCCTATGAAGGAAAGGGACTTTTAGTCAGCACCTACACCGTGCTAAGTGATCTCTTGGATAAGATCTCATTTAAGGATTTCTAAAGGACTTGTTGATAGTGGAAATGATCTTCTGGACTGAAAAAAAGCACACCGCCCTGCTGTTTCATGTAAATGAGAAAAATACCCAGTGTGTGGAGTTGCAAGTAATTAAAAAGAAGGGGGAAAAAAAGATACATTAAAAAAAAAACGGTAACCAGGTCTCTTTCGACGTAACAAACAAAGAGAGTTCTTCCTCAACTAGGCGATTTACAACTAATCCAAATTCAGGAAATAACTCCTGGAAACGAATAAACTTAGTTCTGAAAAACATGCGCGTCCAGTAACATCCGAAAACACGTGGCGGGGGCGGGGATATCAGGCGCAACAGCAGGTAAGACTCTAAGTCCCATCATCCCATTCGGCAGCTAAGCCGGACTGTTCAGGGCCAGCCGGCGCACTGGATGCTGGGACTTGAGGTTTTTGCTCCTGCACCTCCCCGCGGGTTTGCGACGTTTAGTGACCATCGCGCCTGCGCCAGCGCCGGCTGAGAGGCTGGGGCCGTGGCGGCTTGTGCCGGGTGATGCTAGGCGGCTCCCTGGGTTCCAGGCTGTTGCGAGGTGTGGGTGGGACTCGAGGGCCGTTCGGGGCGTGGGGTGTCCGTGAAGCTGGCGCAGCCATGGCGGTGGGGGAGAGCATGGCTCAGCGGATGGTCTGGGTAGACCTGGAGGTAAGTCAGGGCAGTGGGGCGTGAGGGGAGGCGAGTGAGGTTTCGCGCGTGGGACAGAGTAGCCGATCCTGTCCGGGGAGAGTGGCAGTGTCTGGGTCTCAGGTGTGGCAGGTGAGCGCCTCCCGGCTGTGGACGGCGCGGGGCAGGTCGGGGGGTGGGGGCAGGAGTCCTGCGGGTGCTGGGGACTGTGCCGGACTGTGGGGTTTCTTTTCCAGAGGGTGGAGTCATCCATATGGCTTGCCCTAGCCCCCAATTCCGCCCAGATGTGGACCTCCCTAACCCTCTGATGGACTCAGGGTCACGAGGGTAGGGGTGCGCACAGCGGCTGTGCTAGACCCCAGTTCCCCAGTCTCCCAGGACCCTAGGTTGTTAGAGCTAGACGGGACCCCAGGGATGACTCAGCCTTACCCCACGTTCCCTAAAGGAGACAACTGAGGCCCAGAGAGAGGACTCAGCTCATTCAAGGTCGCGCAGTTAGTGAAGGTCGGGGTTGGGACTACAACCCAGTTCTGATCCCTTTAGGTTTTCCATACTCAGCCAAGGACTTCCCTCTCCCTTGAGCCTCAGTTTTCTCATATATGAAATGGGGATCATAACACTAGATTGTGATGAAGATCAAGTGGTGCAATTAACATAAAAACTTTGTAAACTCTGCAGAGATGTAGTAATGTTAGTTATCTAACTCTTCCAAAATTGAACGCTGTCAGCACTCAATTTTGCTTACTTTGCATCGGCCCCAGAGTAGGACTGTGACGCCTGGCATGTAGCAGGCCCTTGGTAAATGTTTATTGAATAAATAACTCATAATGAGTACCTTGAGGACTTGCTCAAGGAGCATTATTGTCTCTTTTATCCTGGCTGTGGGATATAAATTGAATGTGATTGAGGGATGTCCTGTTAAATAAACTTGGATACAGTAGGCCAGAAAGACGGTTTTGTGTGTGTGATGTATTTTTTATTGCAGATGACAGGATTGGACATTGAGAAGGACCAGATTATTGAGATGGCCTGTCTGATAACTGACTCTGATCTCAACATTTTGGCTGAAGTAGGTTATGCCTTGTAATACAACCATACTGTTTAGAGTGTACTCTGGAAATCTAAAGATTGGTGCACCCCCCCCCATCTCTTTATTTAAAAAATAAGAAAACTGAGGTCCCTGTAGATTAAGGTCCAAAATAATGTTCTAGGTCATGGTGGGCTTGGTACTAGAACCAAAGTAATCCATCTCAGAGCCTAGTATTTTTCTATAGTACTGCCCAAAATTAGGAACTATAAATGCTATCATTTGCTAAGAGCTTACTGTGTGCCAGGCACAGTTCTAAGTGCTTTACATGTATTCACTGTTAATCCTCACAGCACCTATAAGGTAGGTACTGTTACACTCACTATGTATAGAGAGACGCTTTGGCAGACAGTTGTTGGGTAATTTGCCCAAGGCCACCTGGCTAGTTATTGGGAGAGCCAGGAGTTTGACCCAAGCAGTCTGAGCAAAGTGCTCCCAACCAATAAGACACTCGACTGTGGTCCCACCAGGATTGGTGACTCATGCCAAAGTTGACTTCTTTATATTATAATCTTAGCTTATATATAGCTTAGCTTATAACTCCATATATCCAGTCTCTACGTTTTCAGCTAGGACCTGTGATTCGTCTAGATCTATATTAAGATTTTAGAATTTCTGTTGATACAGAATCATAAAATATCCTCCTGTTGACATATTGGGCATGATTAAGGTTTTAACATGCTGCTTTTAACTGAAACATTAAGCAAAACAAATAAAACACACCTGTTGCCTTTTGGCCACTCACAAAGCATTTAATAAGCATATGAGAACGTCTGATTGGTAGAGGGTGAAATCCTGGGCCCTGAATAACTCTGTCCGCAGTATTCGGAGGTGGTGAGAAACTCTAGAATAGCAACACAGTAGGGATGTTTTGGGGAAAGACAGTTTTGTTAAAATAAGTTTCCAGAGGGTCGGATTGATGTGCTACTGGCACTGGATAAATTTCACAAGTCTACAGTTAAGACTTCTACTTATTTTCCTGGTTAGGTAAGAGAGGGGAGGAACCATTTTAGATGAATTGCTACTTTCATGGAGTACCAGGCATACATCTTGGAGTACCTCCTGATACATCAGCTGGAGGGGAATTGTGAGACTTTGTATCTCACTGTAGCAACTACCTCTTTTTTTTCCAAAACAAAACAAACAAAATAACTTTTATATAAACCTTGAGTTTTAGGTTTGGTTGTTTTTTCCTGTCACTTGGAATTTCCTAGATACGAACAGTGAAGAGAAGTGTGTTTATTTACCAGCCCTGCTTACCCTTGTCTGAAGAGGAGTTTTTCCCTTAGACTGTTGATACAATGTGAAATACTGACAGTTTAATGGACCAGTTAGTTGATATGTACCCTGGAGGAAATTGGGGTCTGTAGTCACACAGCTGCACATGAGGGTGGCATTTGTAAATAGACCCAGTCTAATGAGGATAAGGATTTTTTTTTTTAACATCTTTATTGGAGAATAATTGCTTTACAATGGTGTGTTAGTTTCTGCTTTATAACAAAGTGAATCAGCTATACATATATCCCCATATCTCCTCCCTCTTGCGTCTCCCTCCCACCCTCCCTATCCCACCCCTCTAGATGGTCACAAAGCACCCAGCTGATCTCCCTGTGCTATGCGGTTGCTTCCCACTAGCCATCGATTTTACATTTGGTGGTGTATATATGTCCATGCCACTCTCTCAGCTCATGCCAGCTTACCCTTCCCCTTCCCCATGTCCTCAAGTCCATTCTCTATGTCTGCATCTTTATTCTTTTGAGGATAAGGATGTTTAAAACAAAAATTGCTTAGGGGCAGTTAGCACTGAAGTGTCAGTTCTGTGGAATATATGTTTTATTCTTGTATACGAGTCTGAGGAAAATGTTTTATGCTAGAAGAACAGACATCCCACCTGGAAATTTTTCTGTAAGTAGCTTAGTGTGCCAAACTGGAATCTAGAGTAAGTTAAATAGCCTTAAGTTGATAGTCGTTGGCTTTTTCCATCATGGTTTGTTAGAATTGTGTTTTGCAATATGAGGTTTTCGGTTTTTTAAAAAATATGTTATCAAAACAGCAAGGTCCTACTGTATTGCACGGGGAACTATATTCAATATCCTGAGATCAACCAGAATGGGAAAGAATATAAAAAAGAATGTATATGTATGTAAAACTGAATCACTCTGCTGTACAGCAGAAATTAACACAACATTGGAAATCAACTATACTTCAGTAAAAACAAAAAACAAAAAACAACATAGGTTATCAGAGCAAATTTTTTCTTCTTCATGGAGATTGCCGTCACCAGTTTTCTTATTTGGCTAAAACTCCTTGTTAGTTGTAGTTGTCAGGCATATTTTAGTCAAATTCTTGCCATTCCTCTCACTAATTGCAAAGTACTTTTACCGCTTTAGTAGTAACCATACCTTGAATTTAGAGAATCTTTTTTCCCCAGAGAGTTCAAAGAACTTTCATATCTGTAATTTCTTTTATCCTGTTAACATCCCCGTGAGGGAAGGGGTTGGGGGGGCTGTTATCTCCATGGTACAGAAGGTAAAACTAAGCCAAAGGTGACTTGCTTTAATGCCACAAGTTGAGCTTCTGCTACTGCTGGGATTCTGTCTGACTCACAGTTGAATGTTCTATTAAGTGGAGCTGAGAATTCCAGCATCACTTTTTTTTTATAATCTTTCACGTGTCACCACTTGCTTTTTGAACTTTTTAATGTGAAAATACCGTTAAAAGTAAACAGTATAGCTTTATGCAAAATATTATGTATAGTAAGTTGTTTTTTTGTGCTGTTCTTCTCCTGTCTCATCCCACTTCCCAACTTTTATGTATTTTCTTAGTATTTTCTATGCATATACAAATGTGGTTTCTTTTTTTGTTTTTTTTTTTGCGGTACGCGGGCCCCTCACTGTTGTGGCCTCTCCCGTTGCGGAGCACAGGCTCCGGACGCGCAGGCTCAGCGGCCACGGCTCACGGGCCCAGCCACTCCGCGGCATGTGGGATCTTCCCGGACCGGGGCACGAACCCGCGTCCCCTGCATCGGCAGGCGGACTCTCAACCACTGCGCCACCAGGGAAGCCCAATGTGTGTTGTTTTTAAAACAAGTATAAGTGAACTCATAAGCATGCGTACACTGTTCTGCAATTTGCTTTTTTCACTTGGCAGTATAGACACGTTTTATAGTCAGGGGTTGGCAAGCCTTTTCTAAAAAACACCAAATATTAAGTATTGTAGGCTTAGAGTGCCACGTACCTCTCTGCCCCGTATTTGTTTGTTTTACAACCATTTACAAATGTAAAAATCATTTTTAGCTTGCTGGCAATTAAAAGAAAAAAAAAGCCACAGGCTGGGGCTGTAGTTTGCTGACCCTTGGTGGATACCTGTGTCCTCTGTTGATAGGCATTTCAGTTTTCGGCTGTGTTATGTGTGTGTTTGTTCATTATTTTTTGTTGTCATAAATAGTGCTGGAATGAATGAGGACCACTTTTAGAGTTAACAAAGTCCCTCATCTTTCTTCCCTTTTCTAGTATATATATGTAATTCTTAAAGCAGTTAAACTCAGAAACCAAGCTTATCCCCATTGATTCTGGATGACTAACAGCTTTTCCTATCCACAGGGTCCTAACCTGATTATAAAACAGCCAGATGAGTTACTGGACAGCATGTCAGACTGGTGTAAGGAGCATCATGGGAAGGTAACATTACCATAAAAGGGGTAGAGGAAGATTGCTTGGCAAGCCTGGGAAACTGCTTGCTTGTTCACTTTTCATCTTTGGGACCTCTCGAGAGACCATCTTCTCCTGAATGTCCTCTTTTTTCCTCTCCTGCATTCAGTCTGTCACGAGCACATTGCGGATTATCAAGTATTGCTCAAGTCAGTCTTTTGGATAAGGTTAGACATCAACTTTCAGAGAAGGGAGAATGCCGCTCTCCTGTTAAGTTGTTTCTTCCCAGAGGTTATATCCTTGGACTTTGAGCACCATCTTTTCTGACTGTGTGGAAATGCTATTAACAATCAGGAACATAGCTTATTTGACTTGGATTCTTTAAGAAAAAAACTGGTGCCACGATGGCAGTTTCAGTGTGAACTTGAGCTCTGTAAATGGTCCATCTGTGGTTATATTTGCCCATTTTAGAAGTGAAGTTTCATATCTGGATGCCTTTGAAAACTGACTTCATGTGTCTTGGTGGGGCTGGGGATTCTCTCTTGCAGTCTGGTCTAACCAAAGCAGTGAAGGAGAGTACAATGACACTGCAGCAGGCAGAGTATGAATTTCTGTCCTTTGTACGACAGCAGACTCCTCCGGGGCTCTGTCCACTTGCAGGTAAAATCCAGTCCTATGTCTGCCTTGTAGATAGTCTTCCATCGTAGTGGTTCAAGAGACTGCGGTTCCAGAACGATCAGCCAGGATCATCGTGCCTTCCACTTAACCCTGATTGGGATTATCCATCTTACTTTTGTTGCTCAAATTTCCTTGGATAATTTATACATGAATATCAGGGAAAATGCCCTGAAACCTGACATGAGATCTGGGATACCCAGATTAACTCAATAAAAAATTTTCCACCTATTTTTATTATGGAAAAATTTCAAATATACAGAAAAGTTGGATCTAGTAGTTGTTCACCTCGTGCCATGTTTATCTGTCGATTTTTTTGGACATTTGAAAGTAAATTGCAGGCATCATGGCACTTCATCCCTAAATAGTTCACCCAGCATTTCCTAAGAATAAGGACATTTTCTTAAGTAACCACAATATCATTGTCACATTTAAGACGATTAAAAACAATTCAGTAACATCATCTGGTATCTAGTCCACATCTGAAATGTCTATTTGTTTTTTAACCAGGATTCAGTCAAGACTCACGCATTTCATTTGGTTATTATGTCACTTTAGTCTCTTAATCTAAAATGCGCACCTATCTTTTTTTCCCCTTGTGACATTGACTTTTTAAAGAAACTAGGCCAGTTCTGCTAGGATTTTGAAAGGACTGCCATTGTCAAAGGGAGGCTAATGTCCTGTGGTCATGTGTTTGTATTTGTATATGTAAGCTGGTATAATAACTAACATTTTCCTTAAATAGTCATTAAAAAGTTTTGACTTTAAGTACTATAGCATGTATTGTATAAATTTTCCCCCTAGCCAATGCAGCTCATGTCTGTTTTAAAGTTCTTATTTAAAATTTAGTGTTTTTAATATAAATTACTGTGTGGAAACATGAATGTGGATATGGTTGATTGAAATTGAAATGTAAATAAATGCTTATCTACTTATGAGTTTATCTACAGTTAAACTTTTAGTGTTAGTGGTGTAGATTTTGTGATACTGGGAGAAAATTTGTGCATGTGGTATTATCTAAAGAAGTTACAGATTTGAGCGTTATTTTAAGTATGTGGAATGATAGATTCATCCTTTTGTCCATAAAGAGGCCATTTACAAATTTATTATGAGTTAAACTGTCTAAATACTCTGAAATCTGCACTTGTAATCTAATCAGATACACTCAAACCTAATTTCGAAGTTTTGAGATGCTTTGAGGAATTGTTTGAATTCTTTAAAACAATCACCTCCAATTAAATACAGTTTATGAATTTTTATGTCCTTTTGTATACTACTAGAAATACACAGATGCGGTATGCTTCGTGTCTTTCTAGGAAATTCAGTTCATGCAGATAAGAAGTTTCTTGACAAATACATGCCCCAGTTCATGAAACATCTTCATTATAGAATAATTGACGTGAGCACTGTTAAAGAGCTGTGCAGGTAAGGGCTATATTTAGGATCCATTCAACTGCCTCATTTAGCATGTCTTCCTTGAGAATTTGTAGAGTAATTGAATAAAGGTGTAGAACTGAGGGGGCCAGGTGGGTGTATAACTTCCTCATCCCATTGTCTCTTGAACTGGTGAGAATTGGGAGAAAGAACATCACAAATCTTCCGTATAAGTTTCACTAATCTGGAAAATTTATTGAGCTCCCAGTTTCTGTGCCACGTTTTGGCCTATGTGCTGGGAACATACAGATGCAAAGCCCTCAAGTGCTTGGAGTCCAGTGAATTGACAGATGTGTAAAAAATAGACCTGAGACACGTACTGTGTGATGACGTCTGTTAGGGAAAAGTGCGGGTAGAATATTGCGGGCACGAGTGAAGGAGCAGCGACAGCTGGAGTGAGGGAGATAGGGAGTTAGCAAAAACTTCCCGGAGAAAATAGCTTTCAAGTTGAGATTTAAGGAAGAGTGGCCGTTTTCCAGGTATTTAGGGTGAGGAGTGAGCTTTCCAGAGAATGGGCAGAGGTATGAAGATAGGCGGGAGCCGGAAGGTAAAGGTGATGTGATTAGATCATTCTGATTAGAAGGTGGTAAGAAAAGAGGTGGGAGATGAGCAAGACCCCTGCACCATCTTGGAGAGAGAAGAAGGAGCTATAGGGAAATGGCAGTGGGCGGCAGAGAGCAGAGGCCGAGCATTTGAGAGGGTCAGTAGCACGGCACTGAGCGCTTGAATGGGGGCATGAGGAAAAGGAGGAGGTATAAAGTGATTCCTTGCCTTTCTAGTTTGGGTGGTTAGGTGGATGATGGAACTGATCAGAGATAAAGGGGAAAATAAGAGGAAGAGTAGATTTGGCCGATGGGGGAAGGGAGATGTTGAGGACGATGAGTATGACCGTATGTGTGTGTGGAGGTGGAAGTGTCTGGTGGACTTTAGGTGGAGATGTCCAGTCGGCAGTTGGATATCCATGACAGAAGCGCAGGAGAGGGCTGGGCTGGAGTACACGATTTAGTTATCTTATACATTGTTGATCTTGCCCAAAGAGAACCTATAGTATGAAGAGAGGAAAGGGAGGAAGGTGGAGTCCCAGACAGGGAGGTAACTCGATAGTCACAACCCAAATGCCTTTTACAAAGTTATTAAACTACTTGAAGGACGTAATTATTCAGTGTATTTGAGACGGTTTCCTTTGAGAGTTCCATTTTTGCTGTATGTAGACGCTGGTATCCAGAAGAATATGAATTTGCACCAAAGAAGGCTGCTTCTCACAGGTAAGTTTGGGTCCTTCCAAGCGCTTGGCCATCTGACACGCACATAACTCCCGAATTCCTGACTGCTTGAAATAATGTCTCTGTTCCCTTGGGGGAAAAGTAAAGGACAACTACATAAAGATAACCTTCTTTTGCTAAGATTATCAGGAATTCTGGTCAGTGTTCTAACATGCCATTGTGAGATATGTATGGTCTTAATGTCTTTATTGCTGTTTTGAAACTTGTAGATAACTTAGTTTGTAGGTATGTGAAGTGGTCTAATTTTTCTAGTAATGAGCAGTATAATTTTCTTCCCATCAAGCGTATGGATTTGTAGTCATTTAACATTAGAACACTTTGTGTACACTTGTGCCACACAGTTAGCCTCACTTAGATACTTTGTAGTTTTTCAGATTGTTTCTTTCTACGTCTGCAGCCTTAGGCTGAAGTACACAAGGAATTTAAAGAACTTGTGTATCTAGAGTCCTCTTTCACGTTTTGGTGTTGTAGTCTCTGAGGAAGGACATAAAACCTGGTGGGCGGTGTAGCAGCTGGCATTTGTTTCAGCCATGTACCGAGCCCCTACTGTGTACCGTGTACAGTTCTAGCCAAACAGGAAGACCAAGTCCCTGCTCTAAAGAGCCTGGCATGAATGTTTTTCATCGGGCTTTCATGGACTACAGCACAATAACACAGGTCTGGGATACCTCTTGTGAAACAGTTGGGGCTTGATGTGTTTCGGATTTCAGGATTTTTCAGGGTTTAGAAAGGTAGTAATACCCCGAACAAGGCCTGAGGAAGCACCTCATAATCGAACACGTTGCTGTTTCTACAGTGAAATGTACAGATATTCGCACCAAATGGCATAACTAATGACTATCAGTAGCCTCACACCAGGACTGGTCGGGTTTTGCCACATAGTGGGCTGTAGAAGAACCTTGGGTTTTCAAATCTTTTTTTGGATTTCAGTATTGTGGCTAAGACGTGGTGTACCTTGATTTAGCCAGAGGCTGTATTTTTGACAGCTTCAGCTCTCCGCCGGTTATTCGAGACCTGGGAAGAAAGCAAAATTGTTGCCTTAACCACAGAAATAACTGTCTTAAAGCTCTTGCACTAAAGTTTGTGCAGTTTGGTCTCTAGAAGAGGCCCTTGGCAATCAGAGCAGATTGATTTACTTGCACACTGTTCTAATAATCGTGGTTACCTGATTTCTCAGACTACGACAGATGAGAAACAGCGTGTTGGAGGAGAAGAAAGGCTGTTAGATGGAGGCAGGCTGATTATAGCACAAATCACCACGAGAGAGGAGGTAGATCCTCTTTTGTGGTTAGATACCGTCTGATAATTGATATTCATTATGATGCTGGAGTCACGAGTTACATTCGAGTACGTGATTATATTTTGTGCAGGACGTCATTAAGTATTGTGCAGTGTTTCCCAAACTCCATGCCATGAGCTGTTAATATGCATTCCACACAGGTGGTCGGTTAAGTTTTAGAAATACTGTGTATATAGTACAGCCTCCTCTGGGGAATTCACAACACATCAGTACATTAAATGCTTTGCAAAAAACTTCAAAAGAAGAAATGTTTAATCTAAGTTTTCCTAAATTGATCCCGGATTTCTTTTTTTTTTTTTTTTCCCTGTGGAACACCTCACTATCTTATGGAACAGTTTGGTAAACTTTAATCTGTTATAGTTTAGAAATTTTTTTTTTAAATCGTATTTTAAACAACAAAGCACTTAAGTTTGCTATGCTGAAATGTTCCACTTCTTGATGATGTCAGATAGTTGCATTTACAGTAGCTCTTATTGTTCTTTAGTTATTTATAAAAAGTTACGCTTTGCCAAATGGTGACCATCTCCTCTGGGTTTCGGACGTTTCAACTCTGCGTGGTATGTTTGCTTGTAGGGCACTTGATGACATTAGTGAAAGCATCAGAGAACTTCAGTTTTACCGAAATAACATCTTCAAGAAAAAAACAGATGAGAAGAAGAGGAAAATTATAGAAAATGGGGAAAATGAGAAGACTGTGAGTTGATGCCAGTTCTCATGCTGCCACCATGTAGTTCTCTGGAAGGACCTCTGGTGGTTTTTCTTTTTCTTCCCCTGGGCTCACGCTGACTGCTTGGGCAGAGCACCTTCCTTCAGTGCACTTGCGTCTCCCGATTATTCAAGCACACAGCACCTGGAAATTATTTTTCTCCTAACATGCTGTTTTCATTTATGACACAGCAGCTCCTTTGTAAGTACCAGATCGCATCCATCCCTTGGTACATATCTGTATTTGCTTTTAGACCATTTCTTTTGTTTAAAAAAAAAAAAATAAAGCTAGTTCTATTGAAATGCAACCCTTTTTGTACCATCTGTTCTTCAGTAGTTTAATGACTGGAAGATGATGTTCTTTGTTTTTTCTTTTGTAGGTGGTATGCCTAATGTTTAAATGCTCATAATACCATTAGGAGTGGGTTACGTTTCTTATGTTAAATAGGAAGTGAACTTACTCTGTTTTGCTTTACAAGTCAAGAATAGAATAACTGGAGATAGGCTCAGAGAAGCAAATTGGGTTCATTGTTAGTTATAGTTACTGAACTATCAGAGCTCTGGAATAGTTACTCTTTGCTATATTCAAGAAATTCAAGTAAGCCACCAGACAGTAATTCTGTAGTAATAACTTAAGGCTTATGGAATAGATATTATCCGCAAGGCAGCCACGGTGCTAGGTTTGTAGAATGTAAATAGTTGGCTGCCCTAGGTCTAATGGTCAGCAAGTATTTGAGAAAGGATTTTGGTTTGAATATCTTAACTCCTAAGTTTATGTACTTTAGAGCACAGTAGATAGTTTAGTCCTCAGCCAGAGGGTGCATTAGGATCATCTGTCTCTACAACAAATCTCCTTCAGAGATGCCCCCTTAAACAAGGAATCAGAACGGGGATGGGCCTGCAGGTGACCCACGTCTCCTAGAGAACCACTGGACTAAAAGGCTTCTGTGCCGATCTCAGATTCCATCCTAACTCGATCATATGGCCATCATGTCAACATCACAGTGTGACCCTAATGTGAGAGTTACAGACAGAAATCACTGGACTGTAGATTAGAATTACCTCATAACTTCGTTGACTACGTTGGTTAACCTTATACAACAACCTATGAGTGGAGAGAGGCTTCAGTGGTACTTCTCTAAATGAGTAAATGAAGGCTCAAATTCACAAGTGTAGGAAGCGTGAGCTGATGAAAAAGTTAAGTCTGTTGACTTTTCTGACCAGTGCTTTTTCGACTTCTCAGAGTGGCATGGGTTTTAGCTCATGTACCAACTGCAGCGGGTTGGAAGACAGGATTTTATAGTAGTTAAGAACAGGGCTCTTGAGTCGAACTCTGGGTCCATATCTGAGCTCCATGACATACTGAGTGACTTTGGCAAGTTCACTTTTCGAAGCCTCGCTTTCCTCATCTCTAAAGTGAGAATGGCACTACCTAACTCAAAGAATTGTCAGGATTAAATTACATACTACACATAGTTCTGAGCTCAGTGCTTGGTACACAGTGGGTACCTTGTCATGATGGCTGATGCGTGATGGTGATGGATTGACTCAGGCCAGGATCTCTGGGAAGGGCTGCTCTGATCCATAGCTATGGTGCCTGGGCCTTTATCTTAAATCAGTGTTCACTTAATGCCCATGACTGTGATGCTGAGGACTGTTACAAACCTCACTAACAGGGTGACTTTGACCTGGCTTAGTGCTTCTAACTAGAATTTGACAAGATGGTCTCTGTCCTTACTTGGCTCTGAGGAATGTTATCAATTCTAACGTAAGAAGAAATATGAAAACTCTAGGCTTGAGAAAGCGGTTCAGAGGAAGCAGATACTACTATTAATGTCATGGGATTTCTCCCACCCAGCTGGCCTGTTTATTCACCAGGCTCACTGTTTGAGCCCTACCATTTAGTTTTCTCGAGAATCTTAACTCCTGGTGTTCATTTCGAATCTTGTGTCACAGGAATGGCCAGCTTGCTGTTTTAACCCTCTGTTCTGTAGCTTCGTTACGTAGCAGAATTCTCTGTTATCCCCTAATGGGGCATGTGTTAATTTTTAGTAAAATAATTGGCAACCTGTGAGATAAGCCAGTCTGGTTTGATGTAGGTCTGTATGAAGACATGATGGTTCAGTGATTAGTTCATTCTTTATTGGTCTGCTTCAAAATAAGAAATTTAAATTTGTAGTGCTGGTAACTATTTCACAAGGGAGTCCTGAGTCTAGGAAGTAATTTCTGTGAAATGAACTGTAATGCAAATCGGTTTAAATATAACTACAGCCTTAAAAATGATCAGTATGTTTGTTTAGCAGAGCTTGCCACTCCCGTGCTGCTGGGGCTCTTCATTTGGTGGTTCTTCTGTCTGTGCTGTAATTATCCTGCAAGCTGTGTTCTTAGGATCATCCAGATGTACTTCCCCTGCATTAAACTCAGGAGGTGAATGAACCAGTACCGTGATGATAATCTCCAGTCAGTAGTCCTTGAGTGTTCAGGATAATCTAGCCGTTGTACTGAGCGTGTGGGCAAGAGAGACCCTCTTTTCTTTGGCAGCTTAGCCATGGGAGATAAGAATGGAACTTGAGACACCTGTGTTTCCTCATTTACAAAACAATATATCCCTTTATTAATAAACCAGCTGACAAGTTCATGGGGAAATTGACAGTTTCCTTTGGTACAACTGGTGTTCTTAACATGTATAGGCCTTAAAGAAAAAATAAGGAATAGCTAGTTATAGTGGTCAAGTGCAGTTTTGTCATTAAATAAAATTTGACATATTGATTGCCTTGTGATAGTCTATGGAAGTCCTAGGTACACTCGAATGCCTATCTTGAAAAATTAATAAGTGGCAAGGATGGTGAAAAGTTGGTGGTTGCAAGGATAAGCCGTATGTAGCAAGTTCATGCAAAAGCTGTTGTGTTCTGTATCTATTGATGAAGCAAAAGCTATTATGCTGTATATCTATTGATAGATGCTGTATATCTACTGTGAAAATTAATTGAGTTTTAGTTATTTGAGTGAAGTCTTTAATTTTATATGGCTCCTTTTTTTTTTCTTTTTACCTTTTGACCCCTCCCTCCCCCCGCCTTATATGGCTGCTGATAGAACCATAGCGATGGTGGTGATATAAATGAAGAGTTCCTCCCTAGTTGAGTATTTTCTGTTGAGTAGAGGAATACTTGAAATTTTCTAAGAGAATAGGTCTTAAATCAACATACGTACACACAAGGGTAACTATGTAGAGGTATATAGAGGTGATGGATAAGTTACTTAGTTTGATGGTGATTTTTCCACTATATATATGTATAAACATTAAGTTGTACACCTTAAATATATCATTTCTGTATGTCAGCAGTATCTCAATAAAGTTGTTAATATATACGTTAAAAAGTCTGCAGAAAAGAAGGGATTTCAAGTCTTCATTCCACTAGCAGGCAGGCAGATGCAATAGTTGCTTTCAGCTTGCCAAGTTGAATGCATAGGGCCTGAGACTTAACTTGGTCTTCAAGGATAATTTAATCGGTTAAGTTTTGCACCTGGGTTATAATGGAATTCACTGGCATTCTGTGGTATGGAAAATACGAGTCTCTCATTAGGAATGAGCCCTAGAAAATGGGAAGGTTGTGGAGTGTGGAGCAGAACTGTATTCTTGTGCAAATGAAAACGTACAGCCTAAGGAATCCTTGGGGACCCCGGATAAGTTGCAGAATTTGGGTTGCACAATGATGTGAATGTACTTAATGCCACGGAACTCTACACTTAAAAATGGCAGAAATGGTACGTTTTATGTAATGTATATTTTACCACAAAAAAGGACGCGTAATTGACCATGACTCATTTTCAGAATGATCCTGTCTTAGGACGAAGGAGTAATGGGAGCCAGCTTGGAGGAGCTGAATCTGGGACCCTTGTTTGTGCCCTTGGGAGAAGTGAGTTACTTTGTTTCTCTGATTTGGAATAGCAGGAAGCCGGTAATTTAGGGTGGTGTTTTCTGTTATGTCGGCATCAGAGTGGTATGAGGAATTGCTGGTTTTGTTTACAGACAAGGGAAATTTAACAAATTAATATCCCTGAGGAGCGTCTAGCCGCCTGCTGCTTCTCTCCAAATTTAGCCATGTGGGTTGGGGGAGAGATGTTTCTGAATTCTGAGTTAAGGGTACTTCTTGGTTAATCTAGGTTCATGGCCAATCTAGGCTGTCCTGGAACCCAGTCCTATTTTGTTTTTGTGGAAGAACTTTTTCCACTTTGCATTCCATCTCACCAGCTCACAGTTCATACTGAGCAGTGGAATTCATTACTAGAGACTGTGTATAGTTTTATATTTTCACTCATCTTGGTTGTGTTCTCTCTGTTCTAAATCATTTATTTTTCGTATACACACTCTCATCTCTACTATTCTCGGAGTTCTAAAGTACCTTGTTATATCCTTCTGCCTTCTTACTCTTTTACAGTCTTCCGTGAAATAGGTTGACATGATAGCCCAGTCATTTTTTTTTTTTCTTTTGCGGTAAGCGGGCCTCTCACTGTTGTGGCCTCTCCCGTTGCGGAGCACAGGCTCCGGACGCGCAGGCTCAGCGGCCATGGCTCACGGGCCTAGCCGCTCTGCGGCATGTGGGATCTTCCCGGACCAGGGCACGAACCCGTGTCTCCTGCATCAGCAGGCGGACTCTCAACCACTGCGCCACCAGGGATGCCCTAGGCTCTTCTTAATAGGGCCCTAGTAAGTGCTGAGTGAATGAATGACTGTAAGATTTTTACAGCAAATCCTTATTGCAGACTAGAGGAGCGTGATCATGAGTGAAAGGTGGATATCACTGGGGGTGATGGTCAACTGATCAGCTCAGAGACTCTGGAGCAGGATCTCAGTTGGGTGCTCAAGCTTTAGGTTCCGTGTTCCGGGCCCAGAAATTTGGTTTCATCAGTACATCAGCATTATACCAGTCCCTTAAGGAGGAACTTAT
Source organism: Monodon monoceros (assembly GCF_005190385.1). Taxonomy (NCBI): domain Eukaryota; kingdom Metazoa; phylum Chordata; class Mammalia; order Artiodactyla; family Monodontidae; genus Monodon; species Monodon monoceros. The sequence continues at coordinate 17,528,485 of NW_021703784.1, read as the reverse complement.
TCCCAACAAACACACTAGGAACTGATGTGTAATTCTGAATGCTGATCGGTTTTCATGGGGGTTTCCTTTACTAATGACTAAAATACCATGGTAACGTGTGCTGTATGGGGCAGCCCTTTCTCCAGCATCAGGGCACTGGGGAAATGAGTTTGTAATCAGAAACCTACTGAGTAAGTTTAGAATAGGCTCAAGAAAGTCTCGAGGAATATTCTGTATGCGTTCAGTTGAGGCTTGATAATGAAATATCTTTGCTTCACAACGAAGAATACTTTTTAGATCTTTTTAGAATAGCACTGGATTTCTCTGTAATTTTGGGGTCACTGATTTGCTCCCTCTAGGCTTCCTTTCTCATTATCTTGTTTTGCACAATCTTTCTTTTTCGTTTTGTATGTATTTTGTTTGTTTTGTGTGTCAATTTTTTTTTCTGATTATAAAATAACAAGTGAATATTGTAGAAAATAACCATACTGTAAAGAGAAGACCACCATTGGTATATTGATGCCTGTCCTTTTTTCCTTTGTATTTATATATGTAGCAGGCTGCTCAGTGAGGCAGACTTTGAAATGTGCTTTTCCTGCCATAAATATTTAAAGTTGGTAGCAGATTGTGTCAAAGGTGACAGCAAATCATCTTTGAACAGACTTTGGCTTTAGTAAGATCATCAAAATGCCTCTTGGTTTTACGATTATAATATTCTTTTTTTTTTTTTTTTTTTTTTTTTTTTTTTTTTTTTTTGTTCGCGGGCCTCTCACTGCTGTGGCCTCTCCTGTTGCAGAGTACAGGCTCCGGACGCACAGGCTCAGGGGCCATGGCTCACGGGCCCAGCCGCTCCACGGCATGTGGGATCTTCCCGGACCGGGGCATGAACCCGTGTCCCCTGCATCAGCAGGCGGACTCTCAACCACTGTGCCACCAGGGAAGCCCCTTGTATTTTTTAATAATGTGAGAAAAGCAATCAGAATGCAAATAAGTCAAATGGAGATACAAAGTAATCTGTTTAATAATGTAAATGGTTCTCATTGAGGGAGGGTACATCTCAGCAGAAATTTATTTAAATTTTTTATAGAAAATTTAAGACATAATACAAGTTAAAAGACTAGTATAATGAACCCCCATAGACTTTCATCCAGCTTGAACAGTTTGCTCTACTCTTATGTCATCTGTACCCCCATCTGGTCTCTTCCCTCACAGATTATTCTGTAGTAGTCCCCAAACAGTGTGTCATTTCTTTTGTAAATATTTCAGTATGTAGCTCTGTAATGACTCTTAAAAAAATTAAAACAATAACCATGATATGATACTATACCTAAAAATTTCAACAGTGATTTCTTAATATCATATAGCAAGTGTATGCTTCCCCATCTGTGTTTCCCATGTAATTTTGCATTTGTATCTAGTGGGTGCATGAGACTTAGATTCGAGCTTTTACTCTTTCCCTTTCCATACTCAGAATTCTTTGAAGATAGTTGCTGAGTGCAGCCCACATTCCAGGAGGGAGAGGATGAAGCTCTACCTTTTGGAGAAGGGGGGTGGCATTCAGAGAATTATTTTGAAGTCAAATAATTTATTTTTTCCTGGTAGTCTCCTTGGGTCTGGTAAAGAGTAGAAGACAAAAGAAAGGACTCAGCTGAATAGATGTTCCAGGAGAATGTAAGGGAAAAAACAATGGCCAAAGGGAGCTCCCTTGGCTGATGAACTGACAGAGCTCTGATGATGAATCTATAATTTCAGGTTTTCTTTTTGTGTGTTGTAATTTATACTTTCTGTGAAATTTGTTAAATGTCTTCTGTCTGGCATGAACATTAGTTAGCAAAGGAAAATTGAGAGAAGTGAGCAGGTAAAGCTGTAGCAATAAGCTGGTCAGTGGTTCTCAGAGAGCAGCTGTAGAACAGCAGTCACCAGTGAAAGGTGACACGTGACAATAACCAAAACGTAGAAGTCCCTCACGGGAATCCTCAAACATACAGGAGGGACTTGAATTTCCTATCATAAAAGAAGGGGCTTGATTTCCTTTCATTGGATCTTAAGGAAAATATGACCCCAGAAGGCTAGAAGGTTACTCATGATACATATATGTTTTCATAAAGCGAAATGGATATAACATGATGAATTGATTAGGGATTACAGTGTGAAAGTCTTATTACATGGACCTCTCTTTGTTACAGAGTGATAGCGTTTTGGATATAACATAGAGCCTAATAGGAAAATAGCTGTTGAGTAACTCATAGGAACAAATTACTGTTTATTTGAATGGCTGACCACTTAGGTTTTTTTAAATTAAATTAAATTTTTTATTTTTCTTTTGCTTATTCTTAGTGGCAGTGAATTGCTACCAAAATTGCTAGTTCAAGGCCAATAGTAATAGAATTTTATTTTATTTATTTTCTTAAATTTTAATTTAATTTAATTTTTATTTATTTATTTTTGGCTGCGTTGGGTGTTCGTTGCTACGCGCAGGCTTTCTCTAGTTGGCGGTGAATGGGGGCTGCTCTTCGTTGTGGTGTGCGGACTTCTCAGTGCGGTGGCTTCTCTTGTCGTGGAGTATGGGCTCTAGGCACGTGGGCTTCAGTAGTTGTGGCACGTGGGCTCAGTAGTGGTGGCTCGCAAGCTCTAGAGCGCAGGCTCAGTAGTTGTGGTGCACGGGCTTAGTTGCTTTGCGGCATGTGGGATCTTCCCGGACCGGGGCTCGAACCCATGTCCCCTGCATTGGCAGGAGGATTCTTAACCACTGTGCCACCAGGGAAGCCTCCCAACCTTATTTTGTAGACCTTTGATAAAATGATTCTCAAATTTATGCTGAGGTTCAAAGGCTTAAGTACTGGCCCACTCTTTTTTTTTTTTTTTGGTACGCGGGCCTCTCACTGTTGTGGCCTCTCCCGTTGCGGAGCACAGGCTCCAGACTCTCAGGCCCAGCGGCCATGGCTCACGGGCCCAGCTGCTCCGCGGCATGTGGGATCTTCCCGGACCGGGGCACGAAACCGTGTCCCCGACATCGGCAGACGGACTCTCAACCACTGTGCCAGCAGGGAAGCCCCTGGCCCACTCTTGAAGAAGAATGATAAGGTGGGGGAGTTAGCCCTCTTAGATATAATGACTGATAAAGCTAGTGAATTTAGTTGAGTGTGGTATTGTTGCAGGGATAGACAAATAGACCAAAAGAGCAGAATAGAGAATCCAGAAGCAGAACCACACTTTAAAAGACCCTTGATATATAACAAGATGGTTTTCAAATCAGTTTGAAAGGATAGTTTTTTAACTTCAATAAATATTAATGGGACAATTGGGTGCCCATATTCTAATAAATGGAATAGGACCCCTACTTTATACCATACACAAATGAATTCCAGAAAAAATATCTTTGTATTTTCCACATAAGGAAGAATTTCCTAAATAAGACTACCCTCACGCATGCAAGCCAAAAGCAAAATAAAATAAAGTGCAGTCATGTGTGTGTGTGTGTGTGTGTGTGTGTGTGTACAGAAACACACATACACATAGCGTACAAGAAAAGAATGTTAAAATGAATTTCTTTTCGTGAAAGCTACCATAAAGACAGTAAAGATACAAGTCGCAAACTGGGTGAAGATAACTACAAATCATATAATTGACAAAAACTGATATCCAGTATATATAGAGAATTCCTACCAAATGAACAAAAATGAAAGACTCTAATAGAAAAATGAGAAAAACATGAGAAAAGGTACTTCACAAAAGAGGAAATCTGAATGTCAATAAACATGGTATGTTCAACTTCCTTATTAATTAGGAAATTCAAATTAAAAGTACAATAAAAAACATTCCTATGAGATTGGTAGTATTATAAATAAAGTCTGATAATACCTGGGATTAAGAACGTGGTGCAGCTGTAGGGATGTATACATGAAACATATAATGTCATAAACCAATGTTACCCCAATAAAAATGCATTTTATTATTTTTTTAAATTTAATTTTATTTTTTGGCTGCACCGCACGGCATTCGGCATTTGGAACTTCCTGGACCAGGGATTGAACCCGTGCCACCTGCAGTGGAAGCATGGAGTCTTAACCAGTGGACCACCAGGAAGTCCCAAAAATGCATTTTAAATAAATAAAACTGGGAAAAAAAGAATATGGTGCAATAGGAACTCTCAGGCACTATTGGTGAGAATGTAAATTGGTTCAGCTACTTTGGAGACTAATTTGGCATTACTTAGTAAATTTAAATATGTGCAAATCCTAAAATCCAGTGGTTCTACTTCTAGATTTTTAACCTAGAGAAAATCTTGAACGTATGCACCAGAAGACAAGTATAAGTGGTGTTCATAAAAGCCCTAAAGTGGAAACGATCCAAGTATTTATTATCAGTAGAATGTATAATTAATTGCAGTGTGTTTATGTGATACTGCAGTGAAAATAAGATCTATAGCTACATGCAGCAATATGGATGGGCTGAAAGACAGTGATGAGCAAAATATTCAGGCTACAAAAGAATACATGCAATATGATTTCATTTAGGTAAAGTTAAAAGAACAGCCAAGATTAAGCAGTGTAATATATACATACGTGGAACAACTATGAAGTCCGACTCAAGACAGTGGGCTACTTTCATAGGGGAGGGAGAGGATGTGATTGGAAGAGGGACACACAGGAAGCTTCTAAGGTTTTGGCAATATTTTCTTTCTGTAAGTTGTGTTTTTTGCCTAGGTGTTTGCATTCTAAAAATGAATATTCTTTGAAAAATATGTATGTTTTATTTTCACCAGTATATATTTTACAATCAAAATACAATTAGAAAGTTAAATAGGAAAACTTTAACAAATGCATCGTGTATAGAAAGTACTCTACATTTTTATTTATTATTGTTTTATTTGTTATTAATATCAAAATGTTTCCTTCTAAACATAGCTGTAGCTGCATCTCACAAATTTTTCATGTAGTGCTTTTATCTAGCTTAAAGTCTTTTTAAAATTCGCTCATAATGTTCTCTTTAAAACAAATATTATTCAGTAGACTATAGTTTTTGGGTACATTGGATTGTTCAATCTCTCAGTGCTGCATTATAGAAAACAGTCTATAAAGGTAGTTTTTATTTTATTTTTTGACATTTATTGAATAAATTTATTTGTAGCTTGAAATAACAAATTGTACTTGGGTGAATAAAAATATCTTTTGAAGTTTCATGCAGTGAAAATAATTTTGGTATTGCAGTTCTGAAACTCTCCAATCCATTCCCCTCTTTCCCCATTATAGCCTTGATTTTAATATCTCTATTTTTGTTAAGCTGAGGTTTCTTAGTACCGTAACCATAATGATATTACAGAATAGACTATGATATTTTGTGTTTTAACTTATTGTTTAGTGTCAATTTAGACTACCTTCAGCAATGTATGGGAGTGCCCATTTCCTTGTCCCTTGGTGAGTGGTATTGAATAATATCTTTCAAAAATAATTTTTGGCAATTTGAATTATATATATCCTTCACTTATATTTTATTCTTTTTTTTTTTTTTTTTTTTGGCGTTACGCGGGCTTCTCACTGTTGTGGCCTCTCCCGTTGCGGAGCACAGGCTCCGGACGCGCAGGCTCAGCGGCTATGGCTCACAGGCCCAGCCGCTCCATGGCATGTGGGATCTTCCCGGACTGGGGCACAAACCCGTGTCCCCTGCATCGGCAGGTGGACTCTCAACCACTGCGCCACCAGGGAAGCCCTATTTTATTCTTTATATATCTTTCACTTATATTTTATTCTTTATAATTAACATTTAACTTTTTTATCCATACATTATCCAATTGTCATTCTGTGTGAATTGTTCATGTAATTTTGTATTGTAGAAGCAATGTTTTTCTTTTAATTAATTTTAAAAACCTATTTATGTATTTAGGATGATATCATCCCTTGTTGCAATCCCCCCCCACCCCATTTGCTATTTACTTTTTAATTTCAACTTATTCTTTTTACCTTTCTTTCTTCCTCTTCTTCAGGAAGAAATATCCCCACATTTTTCATCTTATTTCATGTAGAGCAGTTTAGTCTTTTATTGCAGGGAGAAGATGATCATTTGGCAGAGATAATGTAGCCCAGATTGCAGAATTGAGTTGAAGGTTAAAGAATGTGAGCACTGATCCTCTCCAATTCTGTAAGTAAGTGAATATCACATCTATTCAGACAGCTTTCAGATAATAGATAACTGAAATATAATCTTCCTTATGATACAGTAGTGACCTCAAATTTAAGCATGTCAAGAAAATATGACCTTCTGACTCCTTGACAAAATTTTATCTTAGGTGACTTCATAAATACACTGTGCACATTTTATCAAACAATCCTAGGGAAAACATCTCTGCTATCTATAGTGAAAGAATAACATTGACATTTGGCAAAGGTCAGAGCTTCAGAAATTTAACTTATTAATAAATCTGTGAACTGCTAGTATTTTTATATTGTTGTAAAAGAAAACTGCAGGATTTTTTTTAAACATGTTTAATTCCTACCAAGAGTTTCTAAGCACATTGTTTTTCTACTAAAATCCAATCTGTTCCACATTTTTGACTGAGAAAAGCTAAATCTTTTCTCTTTGGAAAATAAAAAAGAGGCTTTTTTTTTTTTTTTTTTTTTTGTGGGGGGGAGATCTATGTAGGATAGAGGTCTAGGAAATATGTAAACTCTGCCACAGGCTTCCCCACATTCCCAAAACTGACTTAAGATGACCCCAAAAGAGGACAAATCCGAGAGAGCCCTGGAAGTAGGGAAGAAAGCCACATGCCCCGATACTAGAGACCATCTGCTGTAATACAGGAGGAACTATGTTGAAAGAAAACATTAGAAATGGCCTGTAATATTGCTTTTTAAAAAATCATCAGTATCACATGAAATGAAGGGAGATTATGGGAGAACCCTACTGAGAGCCCTCATTTAGAGGGGTGAGAGCTAGAGGTGAGGGCTAGAGGTGAGGGCTAGAGGTGAGGGCTGTGGGACAAAAAGTAATCACTGTGATATGAATCAACAGCATCTAAAGCGGTTAAACCAAGAGGCCCCAGGATAAACATGGCAACATCAACATAGTAGTATGTGGGCAATGGGCTGCTTATTGATACAGCTGGGCTTTTCCAGAGTGTAGTGCCCCGTGGCCTTAGGAGGAAGGCCACAGCCAAAGCCACAGAACAATTAGGTAACAAATACTTACATAGCCTTTATTATATTCCAGGCATTGTTTTAAATTAGTGGTTCTCAGCTGGGGGTGATTTTGTCCCCCAGGGGACATTTGGAAATCTCCTGAGATATTTTTGGCTGTCACAGCTGGGAAGAGGCTGCTACTAGCATCTAGTGGTAGACACCAAGGATTCTGCCCAACATGCTAAAATGCACAGGACAGCCCTCACAGCAGAAAATTATCAGGACCAAAATGTCGATAGTGCCAAGATTGAAAAATCCTGGAAAATTTTAAATAATTTAACAAATATTAACTCATTTAATCCTCATGGCAACCGTTAAGGCAGATAAGTAACTTGCCCAATGTCATCTATCTAATGGAGAGACCAGGCCAAAGGGAGATAAATGCAAGCATTAAAGAGAGGAGCAATTATATTAGTACTAGCCTAAATAAAATTTAAGGTGAGATGATTTATAGAGAGGATAATTTTTTTTAAAGGAAAGGTATAATTCCCAAGAAAATATTTTAGTCATGAAACTTTGAACACTAAGTAATATGACCCTGAAATATATAAAGCAAAAACTGCTGGACATGTAGGAAGTAATTGAAATATAGTAGTAGGTTTTTTTTTTTGTAAACAGGCTTATTGAAGTATAATTGACATACAGTAAACTGCACAAATTTAAAGCATATAATTTCATAAATTTTGATATATGTCTATACCTGTGAAATCTTTATCACAATCAAGATAATGAACATGTCTATCACTCCAAGTTTTCTCCTTCCTTTATAATGTGTAATCCTTCCTTCCGCTCACTTTCTGGTCCTTCCTCCAACCCTTATCTACCTTTGATCTGCTTTCTGTCACCATAGATTAGTTTGCATATTCTGGAGTTTTATGTAAATGAACTCATACAATATATACTTTTTTGGGGGTTATGTTTTCTTTCACTCAGGATGTTTATTTCGTGACTTATCCATGTCATTGCATGTATCAACAGTTCATTCTTTTTACTGATAGATGGTATTCCATTGTGTGGATATAATACAATTTGTTTATCCTATTCACCTTTTGATGGACATTTGGTTGTTTCCAGTTTTTGGCTATTACAAATAAAGTTGCTATAAACATTCATGAACAAGTTTTTGTATGGACAGATGCTTTTGTTTCTCTTGGGTAAATATCTGAGAGTGAAATGGCTGGATCATATGGTAAGGATATGTTTAATATTCAAGAACTGCCAAGCTGTTTTTCAAAGTTATTTTTCCATATAACATTCCCACCAGCTGTGTAAGAGAGTTCCAGTTGCTCCACATCCTCTCCAATATTTGTTATGGTGAGTCTTTATAATTTTAGACATTCTAATAGGTGTGTTTGGGCTGCTATACAAAATACCATAGACGGGGTAGCTTATAAACAAAAGAAACTTACTTCTCACAGTTCTGGAGGCTGGAAAGTCTAAGATCAAGTCTCCAGCAACGTTGGGCTCCAGTGAGGACTTGCTTCCTGGTTCATAGATGACGGTATTTTCACTGTAATTTCACGTGGTAGAAGGGGCGAGGGAGATCTCTGGGGTCGCAGAGCCCTATTCCCATTCATGAAAACTTTACCCTCATGACCTGAGCATCTCCCAAAGGCCCTACCATCTAATACCATCACCTGGGGGTTAGGATTTTAATATATGAATATTGAGGGGACACAAACATTCAGAGCATAGCAGTAGTAGTATCTTGTATTCTCTAATGTAAGTAATTAATGATGTTGAATATCTTTCCCTGTGCTTATTTATCATCCATATATTTTCTTTTATGAAATGTCTGTTCAAATCTTTTATTGATGATATATATGAGAGATTGAGATTGATATAAGGAACTGGCTCAAGCAATTATGGAGAATGAGAAATCCTGTGAGTGAAAGCTGGAGACCCAGGAAAGCCTGTGGTGTAGTTCCAGTCCAGACCCAAAGTCTTGAGAACCAGGGAGCCAGTGTTGTTACGTTCCAGTCAGAGTTTGTAGGCCCAAGAACCAGGGAAGTGATGATGTAAGTCCCAGTAAGTTCTGAGTGCAGAGAAGACCAATGTCCCAACTCAACAGTCAGGCAGAGAGCCAATTGTATCTTCCTATGACTTTTCATTTTATTCAGGTCCTCAATGGATTGGATGATGCCTGCCCACATTGGAGAGGGCAACTTGCTTTACTCAGGCTGCCAATTCAAATGCTAATCTCGTCTAGGGACACCCAGAAATAATGGGACAGTGATTGAATCAGATTAGATTAGATCAAGTGTTTCTAGTTTTCTTGCCTCCTTACTGAGCAATTTTAGCTTTTCATTTTCTCAATATTTCCTTTTCCAGAATAGGGTCTTTGCCCCATCTTTGCAAAACCAAAGAGTGTTTTTGTCAAAACAGTCAGTGTGTTAAAAGTGAAGTAATCCTCTATCTCTGGAGAAATGGAAAAAGTTCTTACAGTTTTAAAATGGCAGATTTTCTTATTTCTAGTCCTTAGGGTTCCCTAAAAAATTGAAGTTTAATTTTATTGAGGGCACTCTATTACAGTGGGTAAAACATTATGATACATTTGAATTAAAAAAAAAACAAATTTAAAAAACAAAAAAAATTCCAATTTTTAAAAATTGTATATACAAACACAAAGGTTAGAAAACTGAAAGGGAAATTTCGTTACAGACTGTTAGAGCTATGTTTTGGTTTACAAAGCTTTGTTTTATGTTAGGTGTACATTTCCTTTCTGAATTGTCTAGTTGGAGGAAACTGTTAGAAAATGATTATTTTGTCTTTATCGAAAGCACTCTTGAAATTAGACCTCAGTTTTTTGGGAAACCTTGATGTCTAGAATTGAGGAAATTTCCCATTTAAAAACTCTTAAAGCTGGTCTACCTGGGTACAAATCCCATTTCTGCAACTAATTAATTGCATGACTTGGGACAAGTGCATAATTTTCTGTGGCTCAGTTTCTTCATCTATAAAATAGGGATAATTCTAATGACTAGAAGGTACCAGGTTGACAGAATATGCTGATGACTTTGTTAAGGAGTGTGTGTGTGTGTGAGAGACAGAGAGAGAGAGAGAGAGAGAGAGAGAGAGAGAGAGAGAACACTAGCAAAGGAAATTGAAAAGGGTCAGCCTACATGGTAGGAGGAAACCAGAAAAGTGTCTTTAGAAACCAAACTAGTTTGTGATTAACTGAATTAAATTCCGCTGTCTAGTATATTAAGTAAGATTTACAACTACTGTTGGATTTAGCCATTCAGCAGTGATTGGTGACTCTGAGGGGAGCAGTTTTGGTGGAGGAGTAGACAAAAGCTTGATTGGAATCGTTTCAAGAGAGAATGGAAGGAGAGAAATAGGAGCAAGAAGTATAGACATTAAAAAAATAAAGTTTTACATTCAAAGTGATAAACAGTATGTAACGTCTTTGAAATAATAGGTGACGTTTATTGAGCACTTACTGTGTGACAGACACTGTTTTAGGCAATTGTATTAACTTGTTTAATGAGGAATAAGAAATACAGCTGGTCCTTGGTTTGCATGATAGTGTAAGACCACATGCACTAAAGCCATGGAAAGCAATCTTGAAAATCAGTGAGAAAGTTTAAGATGTGACCTTCAACATTTTCGTCAAAACGTTCTGTATTTTTTTTTTTTTTGCGGTACGCGGGCCTCTCATTGTTGTGGCCTCTCCCGTTGAGGAGCACAGGCTCCGGACGCGCAGGCTCAGCGGCCATGGCTCACGGGCCCAGCCGCTCCGCGGCACGTGGGATCTTCCCAGACCGGGGCACGAACCCGTGTCCCCTGCATCGGCAGGCGGACTCTCGACCACTGTGCCACCAGGGAAGCCCAAAACATTCTCTATTTTAACTAGCTCTAACTGTTGTTTATTAATGTACTGGGAAGTGAAAAAAGTTAGTAAAACTAATATTTATAGTACATTGTAATTTAAAACATTAAAAACATTAAAGACAAAAGTGTTTCACTGTAACATACCAAGATTAGTTTGAACAGTGCTTGCCTTCTCATCTGTGTTTGTAAATCAGCTTCCAACATTTTAGCTTTTCCTCTTTCAGTGTTGTGAAATATTTCCGAGAGTCGATTTAATGTGACGTTTTTGCGGGTATTACTCCCTCTGGGATGTCTCATCCTTTTCATCATAACCACTTCCTCATTTATGTTTATAAATCCTCCTTCTCTAAGTCCCTCAGGCTGCATATCTGCCCCTCTGTGGGTCTGGGTCCGAGTGTGCCCTGCCTGAGCCTTCTATTGCTAATATGCCAAAGTTAAAAAAAAAAAAAAAAAGTATACTGAGACCAGGAGGGAGAAGTCAGTGGAGACAGGAGTACAGTGGGCAAGTATTGTACAAGTGGAAAAGACTGTTGTTGTTTTTTTAAAAATTTTATTTATTTATTTATTTTTGGCCGTGTTGGGTCTTCGTTGCTGCGTGCAGGTTTTTTCTGAGTGCAGGTTTTCTCTAGCTGCGGCGAGCGGGGGCTGCTCTTCGTTGCGGTGCGCAGGCTTCTCATTGCGATGGCTTCTCTTGTTGTGGAGCCTGGGCTCTAGGCACGCGGGCTTCAGTAGTTGTGGCATGTGGTCTCAGTCGCTGTGGCTCGTAGTTCTAGAGCACAGGCTCAGTAGTTGTGGTGCACGGGCTTAGTTGCTCCGTGGCACGTGGGATCTTCCCGGCCCAGGGGTCGAACCCGTGTCCCCTGCACTGGCAGGCGGATTCTCACCCACTGCGCTATCAGGGAAGCCCGAAAAGACTGGTTTTTAAGGGCAGGATATCTCACCCAAACTCAGCTGTGCAGGGCCCTCCAGGTACATAGGATCTGATGAAATGTTCAAGCAGCTTTAGCTGTTTTCTCTGCTGGTAAACAACTTTTTGGACACAAATTCCCTACCTTTCATTTGGTCAGTCTTGCTGGTGATCGGTGCTGTTGGGGAAATAGAATTGAAAACAGCATCTCTTGACACCGCATGAAACTGCTTCATAAAGGTTGAAGACGAAACAGTTTTATTACTGAATGAGGGTTTGAGCAGAACGGGATGCACATCACAGGCAGTCAGCTAAAGAGAATGTAAAGGCAGAAGGAAATCTCACCCTCTCATATAGCCAGGCAGATAAAACGTACCTCTACACCATGTTCTCAGGATAAATGGTAACCAGTCCTCGGGTAAGAGGACATGTCAGCACCATTTGTCACAAATAGTCCCTCATAGATTCACTTGGTATTTGGGGTGACCATCTGTGTTTGTTAACTGTCTTCATCTGGAAGAATAATGAAGCTTCTCTTCTCTCTCTGACAGTAGGTAGTTAGAATTTGGAGCCAGAGGACTAAGTTAAACTCTCGTGGAGACTGTGAGAGTGGGCTGTTCTTTCCCTTGATGTTTACATTTCAAAGAGGTGGCTCCTAGGTCCTTGAGAAAGACATTCCGGCATTGTAAACCTGGTGAGAAGCTTATTTAGCTTTTAAAAAGATTTACATACCTCTCAAAAGGACAGAGAAAGAATTTATAATTACAAGTTTTCTAAAGGGAAATGGAGGGGGGAGGTGTCTTTCCCTATGTGCCATTACAGTACTTAGGATCAGAAAGTCTTTGAACATAGTCCAAAGCTTATTTCTGTTCACATGGTCTCATTGGAGACAGGAGAAGAGCTTGTTGTCAACCTCCAAATAATTACTTTGATTTTGAAGATTATCCTCTCTCCTTTAGGCCACTAATTAATTACTCCAGTCATTGTTACCTGAGCCCTTTCTTTTCTTGGCCTGTGAACTATATCAACAAATGAAGATGTTTTCAGGCATGTTCAACTAACCATGCTAAAGAGAAAGTCCTTTACATTAAATTCTCTTTGATTTTGAGTGGCAATGAATATTAAACAGCAGATGTGCCCCACTGTCCTGCGCACTAGGGATAAGTGCTAAACACGGCGGCTGCGGTGCTTTCCCTCCTGGATCTTAACTCTCTGGCAGGGAATCAGTTTAACACACAGGAATCAATGCCCTGAGTACAACTCCAGGGGAGGTACAGAGTGGATAGTGAATAAAGTGCCTGCCTTAGCCCGGGATCTCAAGAAGTCAGATTATGGAGGTCCTGTAAACTTTAGTGAGGATTTGGGATTCAGAATTCAGTGTCTTGGGACTATCCCTAGAGATTTTGATTCTTTGGGTTTGGTGCAACTCAAGAGCCAATGGTTTTAAGGAGCTCTTCTGTAGGACTCTGGGGCAGTTAGTCCCAACATATCCCTTTGAGAGTCTCTGGACTTCATCGCCTTTGAAAATTTTAAAAGGCAGAGATTGACATAATTGGATTTGAATGGATTGGTGGAGGGAGGGGACAAGAATGGTAGGATAGTTAGGTGGCTACTGCAGTAGTCAAGGAAAGAACGATGGTGGCTTGGATTAGTGGGCATTTAGAGAAGTGGACAGTTTTGAGACATTTAGGAGGTAGAATAGGATTTTGTGATTGTTTAAATGTGAAAGGAGATTCTGAAGGAGAGGGAGGTATCAAGGATGACTCCCAGATTTCATATTCGAGAAATGGGCAGGATGGTGAGATCATTTCCTGAGATAATGAACATTGGAGGAAAAGCATTGGGACTGAGGGGTAGGGATGAGAAGTTCATTTTTTAGACACAGGGACAGCCACAGGGAGATGTTTAGGAGGCAGCTGAATGCAGCAGTCTGGAGCTCAGGAGCTCTGGGTGGTTCTATACTAGAGATGGGGATTTGAGAGCAGTCAGCCGATAGATGGTAACTGAATGGAACGGATGAAATCCCCCAAAGAAAGGCTGTAGATGAGAAGGGAAGAAGGTCTGGAACAAAGCGTGAGCCATATCAGGATATATTTTGGTAGGAAGAGGATCCAGCAGTCAATGTTGAAAGGAATGGCTAAAGTGATGGGAGGGAAACGGGGAGAGTGTGGTATCCATGTGGATATCTATGGAGAGTGGCCCTTGGTGATTTTTCTATATTTGTAATTTGGCAAAAGCAAGTTAAAAAACATTTCAGTCTCATTTCCAATCACACGATCCGGAGGGTGGATATTCTCAGTGCCACATGCAATGGTTTTATCCCAGGCATCAGTCACATTCACAATGAGATCTTAAAACATACCTTTCAGGATAAGTGAGTTAATACAGCCTCGAGAGTCACAAGTCTCTCTCCTTCCATATGCACATCATTGATGTTTTCCATCCCACTTTGGTGTCTGGACTTCTCAGGAGCAGACATTCAATGGCTTTTTTTTTTTTCAATAAATTAATTTTATTTATTTTTTGCTGCATTGGGTCTTCGTTGCTGCACGTGGGCTTTCTCTAGCTGCGGCGAGTGGGGGCTACTCTTCGGTGCGGTGCATGGGCTTCTCACTGCAGTGGATTCTCTTGTTGCGGAGCACGGGCTCTAGGGGTGCGGGCTCAGTAGTTGTGGCTCGTGGGCTCTGGGGCACAGGCTCAGTAGTTTTGGCACATGTGTGCTCCGCGGCACGTGGGATCTTCGCAGACCAGGTCTTGAACCCGTGTCCCCTGCATTGGCAGGCGGATTCTTAACCACTGCGCCACCAGGGAAGCCCTCAATGGCTTTTTGACCCTGTGAAGGAAATGATAGGAAATGATCTGGAGTTCCGGCCAAGGGGGATGAGGATGACTGCATTGTTTGCTGCTCTCAGGTCAGTTTCTGGGTGATGTGTTTATCTTTCACTGAGAAAAAATTCAGCGTGATAAAGTCCTTATCTTTTCCACTGAATGTGAATGTTTTTTCTGCATCTAGAAGTACATATTTCTCTTCTTTTTTTAAAAAAATATTTTTTATAAGTCTGCCTGACCCAAAGCTCTCAACCAGGCCCACCACTTGTTCTGGTACAGCCCACCAGCCAGGAATGTTTTTTATATTTGTTTTAATTGTTTATATTTGTTTTAATTGTTTTGTTTTAAGGGATTACATAAATACCTACATAACCTTGATTTTTGCCTCTTGGCCCACAAAACCTAAAATGTTAACTATTTAGCCTTTTATGGAAACATTTTGCCATCCCTGATCTTAACTACCAAAGACTGAAAAAAAATCTTTTCACTCAAATGGGAAAGGCAACTAGGCCAGTGGTTCTCAAACTTTAGCATAGGTCAGAATCACCTGGAAGCCTTGTTCCAGTACAGATTGCTGGGCTCCATCCCCAGTGTCTGAAGTGGGACCAGAGAAAGGGCATTTCTTTCTTTCTTTTTTAAATTAATTTTTAAATTGTGTTATATTTGACATATAACATTATATTAGTTTTAGGTGTGCAATGTAATGATTTGATATTTGTGTACATGGCAAAATGGTCACTACAGTAAGTCTGGTTAACACCTGTGCCTATACACAGTTACAAAATGTTTTTTCTTATGATGAGAACTTTTAAGATCTATTCTCTTAGCAACTTTCAGATATGCAGTATATCAATAGTATTACTGTTAACCATAGTCACTGTGGTATGCATTATACCCCCATGACTTATTTACTGTTTAACTGGAAGTTTGTACCTTTTGACCCCCTTCACCCATTTTTCCCAACCCCTCCCCCCTCCCCCACTTCTGGCAACTACCAATCTGCTCTCTGTATCTATAAATGAGTTCAGGTTTTTTTTTTTTTTTTCCGCTTTTGTATTATACATATAAGTGAGATCATACAGTATTTGTCTTTCTCTGTCTCACTTATTTCACTTAGCATGATACCCTCAAGTTCCATTTATGTTGTCACAAATGGCAAGATTTCATTCTTTTTTATGGCTGAAAAATATTCCATTATATATGTGCCACATCTTCTTTATCCATTCATTTGTTGGTGGACACATAGGTTGTTTCCATGTCTTGGCTATTGTAAATAATGCTGCAGTGAACATAGAGCTGCATACATCTCGAATTAGTGTTTTTGTTTTCTTTGGATAAATACCCGGAAATGGAAATGATGGATGATATGGTAGTTCTACTGGTTTTTTTTTTTGGCCGCACCATGCAGCATGTGGGATCTTAGTTCCCTGACCAGGGATTGAACAGGGATTGAACCCAGGCCCCCTGCAGTGGAAGTGCAGAGACTTAACAGCTGGACCACCAGGGAAGTACCCTGTAGTTCTATTTTTAATTTTTTTTTTTTTTTTGGCCACGTTGCATGGCTTGTGGGATCTTAGTTCCCCTACCAGGGATCGGACCCATGCCCTCGACAGTGAAAGAGCAGAGTCCTAACCACTGGACTGCCAGGGAATTCCCCATTTTTAATTTTTTGAGGAACCTCCAGTTACATTCCTACCAACAGTGCACAAGTGTTCCCTTTTCTCCATATCCTTGCCAATGCTTGTTATTTCTTGTCTTATTGATAATAGCTATTCTAATAGGTGTGAGGTGGTATCTTATGGTGGTTTTGATTTGCATTTTCCTGATCATTAGTGCTGTTCAGCACCTGTAGGCCATCTCTGAGTTGTCTTTGGGAAAATGTCTATTCAGATTCTCTGCCCATTTTCTAACCAGGTTGTTTCTTTTTTTTTCTTTTCCTTTTTTCTTTTTGCTGTTGAGTTGTATGAGTTCTTTATGTATTTTGGTATTAGCCCCTTATCAGAAGTACACGATTCTTTTATTTTTTAAAATAAATTTAGTTATTTATTTTTGGCTGCATTGGGTCTTCGTTGCTGCGCACGGGCTTTCTCTAGTTGCAGTGAGTGGGGGCTACTCTTCTCCTGTTGCGGAGCACGGGCTCTAGGCGCGTGGGCTTCAGTAGTTATGGCACACGGGCTTCAATAGTTGTGGCTCGCGGGCTCTAGAGCGCAGGCTCAGTAGTTGTGGCACACAGGTTTAGTTGCTCTGTGGCATGTGAGATCTTCCCGGACCAGGGCTCAAACCCATGTCCCCTGCATTGGCAGGTGGAGTCTTAACTACTGCACCACCAGGGAAGTCCCTACACGTTTCTTAAGTAATCCACTTCCATGACGGTAGAAACACACACACACACACCTGTTACTGATGGTAAATAAACCATATATATATATTTTTTATTTTAAAGAAAAGAATAGAATTTGTCACTTTAAAACGTTTGACTGTAGTAGCCATATAACTGCCAAGTTTAACTTTCTCGAGCAACTAGTCCCCCCCTCATCCCACCAGGTGAGCTGTCATTCTGTCAACCTGTCAGGCCTTGTGCCCTGTCTTTCCACCACATGGGTTGTGGACACATGGCTAGGGGTCCCCTGGGCCAAGTGATTGGTTTGGGGATAGGCACATTGCCCATACGGATTTCTGCCTGGAATAGGTACCTGGATGTTAGGGGAGGAAAATCCTTTGTTCCTGTAGCGGTGGATGAGCTAGAAGGATGTGCCTCTGGGTCTTTGGGCAGCCGCCTTTCTTTCTGCATGGTGAAGGGCTTCTCTGAAGAAGGAAACCAGCCCATAACCAGAAGCAAAGTTGAGAGATGAGCTCCAGTGACAACAGTGTGAGTGGTGGATCCAGCTCTCACTTTGAATTCTTGTATTCCACTTAACGTGATAATACCCTTTCTTACTTAAACTGATTGGCGGTAGACTGTTGTCATTAACAACTGAGAGAGTCATAATTAATCCAGTGACCCAGTGGTTAAAGTATTCACTCTAATGCTTTTGGAGATATTTATTAAACATCATTTATGGGCCTGAAGCCTACTACCCTATTCCTCTGTACTTAACATAACAACAACAAAAAAGGGGTCATCAAATTGTGACTTCTTAATTTTAAGTCAGTTAAGAACAGTATTCTCCCTTTCAGGGAAATAAATGATATTTATTACAACAAGAGAAGAGAATATACAATAGTTGCTAATTTTTTGGAGAAATCTCTCTCTAGAAATGATGCTTGCTTGCTGTTTTAATGTTTAAGTAGAGGATCAGAGAGGGACTCTGCCCACTGAACTTGCCTCAAACGAGGTTCTGGAGTTATGATTGGATTCACCAAGGACCAGTTATTTCTACCCCAGGGCCTAAGCAGAAATAGTCAGAAACTTCACCCTATTGTGTGCACAGAACTTGGTTGTCCAACCCTTGGTACTAAGTGAGTTCCCAGCATACAGTGGAGGTGGGATGATGGTGTCACACTGTGGCAGATGGCTGAAAACTGCAAAGTAATATTTAATGTTGCTTAGTTCTGCCTTGGAAATGAGTGAACAGAGACCTTTGATTGGTGTCCTGAAATTTCCATCTCATTGCTTAACAAATTTCAAAGTTAACCCAGCACAGAAAAGGAACTCATCCCAGATTTTGGTAAGGTTTTAAAACACATGACAAGATAATCAAATTTTGAGCATGTTGCCTAAAAAGGGCAGATCTCTAGCTCAGATGAATTAAAACTGCAATGACAGAACTTTTTATTAGAACACGTGAAGAAGAAGGATATTTTTAATATTCCTTGTGACAGGAGAAGTGAAATTTTAAAAGTAACTCACAAGTTGAAAAGGCGGATGAACCCAAATAAGACCATTAGCATAGGAAGATCACATTTAACGAGATTCAAAAAATGATGCCTGAATTTTAAAATTAAGAAAGAAGCAACGTACTTTCAGAAACTGTTGGAAAGTAGTCAATCCTGTGGTGTAGAGGTATAAGTCAGTTTTCCTTTCAAAGAGTCATTGATGACATTTAATTTTCTGTTAGCAAATTTCTGCAATCCGTCCTCCTTCCAAAGGGCAACCACTGGGAGGTGAGAACTTATCTCAATCTTTTGTTTCCCCCCATCTTTTCACTCTCTGGTAAAACAAATACCCCTCATAAGCAATGTTCAGCCCTGCTGTTTTTTGTTTTCTTTGCGGTACGCGGGCCTCTCACTGTTGTGGCCTCTCCCGTTGTGGAGCACAGGCTCCGGACGCGCAGGCTCAGCGGCCATGGCTCACGGGCCCAGCCGCTCCGCGGCATGTGGGATCTTCCCAGACCGGGGCACGAACCCGCGTCCCCTGCATCGACCGGCGGACTCTCAACCACTGCACCACCGGGGAAGCCAAGCCCTGCTGTTTTTTTTGTTACAGACCTTCCTGTACACTTGCAAGTATCAGAAACATCAGCCATACATTTCTCCTACCTCCGCACGTGGAGGAACGTAGCACAGCTACTTTGTTAAGGATGGCTATGTGCAGGTTTCAGCTGAAAGACATTAAAGAATCTCTCAATTTGTGCTCATTGGCAAGTGGTGGCTGCATGCCTGCTCTTTCCTCACACATTTATCAAGGGCCTGCACCACAGCTCTGCAAGGCTCAGGGGATGAAAACAATATCTCCTGCTCTTAAGTAGCCTACAGCCTAGTGTGAATCCAAGTATGAAAGGCAATACTCTACAGACTCTTCACCATTGACTCTGAAACATGGCAGTTAACTGACCTGGACACTCAAGACACTTGCCTTGTCAATATTGTGATTTAATGAACTGAGTTAAGCAACTAGAGTTGTCTCTGAAGTGTAGACATTACCTAAGTTCTAATGAAAAGATTTCAGACAGTAACTCCCAGGAAATCTCCTCCTTACAAACAAAGGAATCAACACATGCTGATTATTTGGGATGTTGGAGCATTTTCCATTAGTTTTAACTGTACTTTGAACATTTACAAATCTTCTTTCTCCCTTCCATCCTCCCTACATAACAGCAAATTACATTTCTTTAGTTATTCATCCCTGTTGAAAGCAGATGCAAGGTGCCTTAGCTAATAGTCTACAACTACAAAGGTCTTGCACAACTATCTTCCCCCCATAATGCATACCAAATACTCTCACGTTGTCCAGTCTGTCATTCCCATACCTTCCACCCTTGTACTTTGAATCCTTGTACACTTAGACATGGGCTGTCCAGCACTCCTCTGCACGTGTGTCATTTTTTAAGAAGCTTCTTTCAGATGTGGTACATATATACAATGGAATACTACTCAGCCATAAAAATGAATGAAATAATGCCATTTGTGGCAACATGGATGGAACTAGAGATTATTATACTAAGTAAAGTAAGTCAGAAAGAGAAGACAGATACCATATGATATCACTTATATGTGGAATCTAAAATATGACACAAATGAACTTTTATGAAATAGAAACAGGCTCACAGATATAGACAATAGACTTGTTGTTGCCAAGGGGAGGGGTTGGGGAAGGGATGGAGTGGGAGTTTGGGATTAGCAGATGCAAACTATTATATATAGAATGGATAAACAACAAGGTCCTACTGTATTGCCCAGGGAACTATTAATATATTCAATATCCTGTGATAAACCATAATGGAAAAGAATATAAAAAATGTGTATATATGTATAACCAAATCACTTTGCTGTACAGCAGAAGTTAACACAACATTGTAAATCAACGATATTTCAATAAAAATAATAAATAAGAAACTTCTTTCCAGTAGGAAGGGTGGTTGTCTTATGAGAACTGAGCATGTACAATCCACAAGGATTTTTCAGCATTCTTTCTTGCGCTCCTACCCATTCACTGAGCCAGTTGTTAGTTGTAATCTCGCGTTGCTAGATTATAATAGTTAGGCTCCTCTCACTGTTCCCAATGTCCAGCTACCAGTAATTTTACTCCTTCCTATAGTTTGTCTTTCTTTCACCAAGTTTCTATTCATAAAACCTTGCTGAACTTATTTATATTCTGTTACCTTTTTATTGTTTCATTTCCCGCTACCCTAATCTATGTATTCCCTAATTGGTATATTCCCTGTTTTCCATAGTAATACAAGCAAGAGTAAGATTTACATTTTCAGTAAGTATATTTGTTAAAATTGTTTGAAAATTAGTCAAGAAATAGAAACTGGCGTATCTTGAGGCAGACTGCCTTGGTTCAAACCCCAGTTCTGCCTCTTGCTGGTTGGGTTAGTCATTTATTCTGTTTCTTTAAGCATCCAGAGAGTGAGTGTAATAGTGGTACACAGGTTGAGAGGGTATTGAGAGGGTTCTGGCACTGGGTTCAAATCTTCACTGTCACTTATTTGCGGTCTAATGTTGGTCAGATTTACTTAACCTTTCTAAGTCACAGTGCGCTCTTCTGCAGTTCAAGGATGACGATAGCACCTGCCTCTTGGGATTATTGTATGGAGTATGGTATGCATGTAAAGCATTTAGCACAGTGCCTGGCACACTTTAAGTGCAGAAAAACATGTTAGATATTCTTAGGAAAAACACACAGCAGGGCCAAAGCTGATAAACTAAAACTCAGATATGTAAAATAGTATATAGCTTTCTAACTTTTTTGTGACTGGATGAATATTGCTTCTGCTATTGAGGGGACAATAGTGAAATTTCCCATCACAGGTCAATGTCTCTTCTAGTATCTTTCAGATAAATGGTATCTTTCAGATTATTTCCCCATTTTGCTGGTAAATGGACAATCTTGGAGGATTCCTCTCCCTGCCATATTCCTCTTGATTGCCCTGTCTTCCTCATTCTTTACCTCTATCCGGGCACAGAGACGCTTACATGACCTCCTGGTAGAAGGAAAGATTTCTATCCTAAGAAAGGGCTTTCTCGGTTGGTTCCCACTGAACTCTGATCCGTGTGTAATTTGTGCCACTTCATCTCTGAGAGTCTGCTTCTGTCTTTTCTGCAGCTGTTGTTGATGTCTTTGTGGCTGATGTAGCTTGTGTTTTCTAGTCAAGGGAAGTGCAAGATGACCCACTGATTCCTGAGCTCCCACTTAACTCCTACTGATGCTGATGCCCTTATGTGACCCAGCAATATTGCTCCCTTCTCCCCTCCCCTTTCATTTTCATTCTATTATATGTTGGCACAAGGTACCTGCAAGCCATTCTTTTATCAAAGTTCCAAATGGAAAAGGAAATTCAAGTCTCCTCTTTGCTTTTGGCATGACCTCAAACTATCTGGAGTATTTTTATTGCAAACCTTACCCAAGGTTTGACAGTGAGAGATATGGGAGGCAGGGGAACAGAATTGAGGACTCTCCTTGATAACCTCTCTCTCTCCTCTCCCAGCTTCTTTTCCCAGTGGCCAAAGGGCTTTCTACTTTTCCTCTCTATGTGATGGGAATGCCATATCTTCTTTCTTGCCTGTTCTATGGATTTTGTAAGACTCTGATCAAGTTGGCCAGATTTGACTCTCTTGATATATGAAAGATATTAAATACACTTTTGAGGTATTGTCCCCTCAAAAAACAAACAACCAGACCTAGTGTTCAGATCTTTTCTTGTTCCTATGTGCTAGAATTCTGGTTTGAAGATCAAACCTGAGCAATACTTCCCTGTCTCCCCAAAATGTTGAATGAATGCTGTTGATTAGGCAGGATAACACAACATATGGGAAATGAAACTTACATCAGTTTAATATTTCAAAAATATCATCCTTATTATTTCTGTTCATTATAGAAAGGGATCATCACAAAGTAGAAAAAAATCATTTGTAACCCCATCTCCAGGAAGTAATCACAGTTAATAATGTTTTCTAGCTGGGTGCTAACTGGGTGACTTAGAGCAAGTTACTTTACTATCTGATGCTCAGTTTTCTCCTTTGCTAAATGGGAATAACTCCACTTCCTCCCACAGAGGGTTGTTTTGATTCAAGATGGCATTTTTATCACAGAGGGAAATTATTATATACAATTGGTTCTGATTCTTCCTTCCTGTTCCTGTTGTAATACTCTATTATTGTAATTTATGTATCTTTATAGTACATTTTAATACTTGGTAAAACAAATATTATACATCTTTTATTATTATCTTATTACACATCTTTTAAAATAATTTCTGCCAATTATAACTTGTTGATTCTTTTAAACGAACATTGGAATTATTGTGTTAACTTCTTAAACACTTTATTGGTATTTTCATTAAGATTACCTTAATGTTTATGATATTAAACATTCAAATAAACATTTTCTTTTCTGGACCTTGGTAAAGTTTGGTAGTTTTCATCATATAAGGTGTTTCACATTTCTTATTAGAAGTTTCCTAGGCCTTTTATATTTCTGATGGTTGTTTAAAATGGGACTTTTTTCCTGTTAAATTTCTTAACTGATTACTGGTGGTATATAGAAAAACATATTGTTGATTTTTGTATATATGTATATATTTTTAACATCTTTATTGGAGTATAATTGCTTTACAATAGTGTGTTATTTTCTGCTATATAAGAAAGTGAATCAGCTATACATATACATATGTCCCCATTTCTCCTGCCTCTTGCGTCTCCCTCCCACTCTCCCTATCCCACCCCTCTAGGTGGACACAAAGCACCTAGCTGATCTCCCTGTGCTATGTGGCTGCTTCCCACTAGCTATCTGTTTTACATTTGGTAATGTATATATGTGCATGCCACTTTCTCACTTCGTCCCAGCTTACCCTTCCCCCTCCCTGTGTCCTCAAGTCTATTCTCTACATTTGCATCTTTATTCCTGTCCTGCACCTAGGTTCACCAGAACCATTTTTTTCTTTTTTTAAGATTCCATATATATGTGTTAGTATACGGTATTTGTTTTTCTCTTTCTGACTTACTTCATTCTGTATGAAAGTCTCTAGGTCCATCCACCTCACTACAAATAACTCAGTTTCATTCCTTTTTATGGCTGAGTAATATTCCATTGTACATATGTGCCACATCTTCTTTATCCATTCATCTATCAATGGACACTTAGGTTGCTTCCATGTCCTGGCTATTGTAAATAGTGCTGCAATGAACATTGGGGTACATGACTCTTTTGGAATTAGGATTTTCTAAGGGTATATGCCCAGTAGTGGGATTGCTGGATCATATGGTAGTTCTATTTTTAGTTTTGTAAGGAACCTCCACACTGTTCTCCATATTGGCTATATCAATTTATATTCCCAACAACAGTGCAAGAGGGTTCCCTTTTCTCCACACCTTCTCCAGGATTTATTGTTTGTAGATTTTTTGATGATGGCCATTCTGACTGGTGTGAGGTGATATCTCATTGTAGTTTTGATTTGCATTTCTCTAATGATTAGTGATGTTGAGCAAATTTTCATGTGCCTCTTGGCCATCTGTATGTCTTCTTGGGAGAAAAGTATATTTAGGTCTTCGCCCATTTTTGGATTGGCTTGTTTTTTTGATATTGAGCTGCATGAGCTGCTTGTATATTTTGGAGATTAATCCTTTGTCAGTTGCTTCCTTTGCAAATATTTTCTCCCATTCTCAGGATTGTCTTTTTGTCTTGTTTATGGTTTCCTTTGCAGTGCAAAAGCTTTTAATTTCCATTAGGTCCCATTTGTTTACTCTTGATTTTATTTCCATTACTCTAGGAGGTGGGTCAAAAAGGATCTTGCTGTGATTTATGTCATAGAATGTTCTGCCTATGTTTTTCTCTAAGAGTTTTATAGTGTCTGGCCTTACATTTAGGTCTTTAATCCATTTTGAATTTATTTTTGTGTATGGTGTTAGGGAGTGTTGTAATTTCATTCTTTTACATGTAGCTGTCCAGTTCTCCCAGCACCACTTATTGAAGAGCCTGTCTTTTCTCCATTTTATACTCTTGCCTCCTTTGTCAAAGATAAGGTGACCATATGTGTGTGGGTTTATCTCTGGGCTTTCTATCCTGTTCCATTGATCTATATTTCTGTTTGTGTGCCAGTATCATACTGTCTTGATTACTGTAGCTTTGTAGTATAGTCTGAAGTCAGAGAGCCTGATTCCTCCAGCTCCGTTTTTCTTTCTCAAGATTGCATTGGCTATTCGGGGTCTTTTGTGTTTCCATACAAATTGTGAAATTTTTTGTTCAAGTTCTGTGAAAAATGCCATTGGTAGTTTGATAGGGATTGCATTGAATCTGTAGATTTCAGTAGTATAGTCATTTTCAGAATGTTGATTCTTCCAATCCAAGAACATGGTATACTTCTCCATCTATTTGTATCATCTTTAATTTCTTTCATCAGTGTGATATAGTTTTCTGCATACAGGTCTTTTGTCTCCTTAGGTAGGTTTATTCCTAGGTATTTTATTCTTTTTGTTGCAATGATAAATGGGAGTGTTTCCTTAATTTCTCTTTCATATTTTTCATCATTAGTGTATAGGTATGCAAGAGATTTCTGTGCATTAATTTTGTATCCTGCTACTTTACCAAATTCATTGATCACCTGTAGTAGTTTTTTGGTAGCGTCTTTAGGATTCTCTATGTATAGTATCATGTCATCTGCAAACAGTGACAGTTTTACTTCTTTTCTGATTTGGACTCCTTTTATTTCTTTTTCTTCTCTGATTGCTGTGGCTAAAACTTCCAAAACTATGTTGAATAATAGTGGTGAGAGTGGGCAACCTTGTCTTGTTCCTGATCTTAGTGGAAATGGTTTCATTTTTTCACCATTGAGACCAATGTTGGCTGTGGGTTTGTCATTTATGGCCTTTATTATGTTAAGTTCCCTCTATGCCTACTTTCTGGAGGGTGTTGAATTTTGTCGAAAGCTTTTTCTGAGTCTATTGAGATGATCATTTGGTTTTTATCCTTCAGTTTGTTAATACGGTGTATCACATTGATGGATTTGCGTGTATTGAATAATCCTTGCATTCCTGGGATAAACCCCACTTGATCATGGTGTGTGATTTCTTTAATGTGTTGTTGGATTCTGTTTGCTAGTATTTTGTTGAGGATTTTTTCATCTATATTCATCAGTGATATTGGCCTGTAGCTTTCTTTTTCTGTGACATCTTTGTCTGGTTTTGATATCAGGGTGATGGTGGCTTCATAGAATGAGTTTGGGAGTGTTCCTCCCTCTGCTGTAGTTTGGAAGAGTTTGAAAAGGATAGGTGTTAGCTCTTCTCTAAATGTTTGATAGAATTTGCCTGTGGAGCCATCTGGTCCTGGGCTTTTGTTTGCTGGAAAATTTTTAATCACAATTTCAATTTCAGTGTTTGTGACTGGTCTGTTTATATTTTCTATTTCTTCCTGGTTCAGTCTTGGGAGGTTGTGCTTTTCTAAGAATTTGTCCATTTCTTCCAGGTTGTTCATTTTATTGGCATATAGTTGCTTTTAGTAATGTCTCATGAACCCTTGTATTTCTGCTGTGTCAATTGTTACTTCTCCTTTTTCATTTCTAATTCTATTGATTTGAGTCCTCTCCCTTTTCTTCTAGATGAGCCTGGCTAATGGTTTATCAATTTTGTGTATCTTCTCAAAGAACCAGCTTTTAGTTTTACTGATCTTTGCTATTGTTTCCTTCATTGCTTTTTCATTTATTTCTGATCTGATCTTTATGATTTCTTTCCTTCTGCTAACTTTGGGGTTTTTTTTGTTCTTTCTCTGACTGATTTAGGTGTAAGGTTAGGTTGTTTATTTGAGATGTTTCTTTTTTTTGACGTAGGATTGATTTGCTATAAACTTCCCTCTTAGAGCTGCTTTTGCTGCATCCTAAAGGTTTTGGATTGTTGTGCTTTCATTGGTATTTGGTTCTAGGTATTTTTTGATTTCCTCTTTGACTTCTTCAGTGATCTCTTGGTAATTTAGTAGTGTATTGTTTAGCCTCCATGTGTTTGTATTTTTTACAGATTTTTTCCTGTAATTGATATCTAGTCTCATAGCATTGTGATTGGAAATGATACTTGATATGATTTCAATTTTCTTAAATTTACCAAGGCTTGATTTGTGACCCAAGATATGATCTATCCTGGAGAATGTTGCATGAGCACTTGAGAAGAAAGTGTATTCTGTTGTTTTTGGATGGAATGTCCTGTAAATATCAATTAAGTCCATCTTGTTTAATGTATCATTTAAAGCTTGTGTTTCCTTATTTACTTTCATTTTTGGATCTGTCCATTGTGAAAGTGGGGTGTTAAAGTCCCCTAGTATGATTCTGTTACTGTCGATTTCCCCTTTTATGGCTGTTAGCATTTGCCTTATGTATTGAGGTGCTCCTATGTTGGTGCATAAATATTTACAATGTTATATCTTCTTCTTGGATTGATCCCTTGATCAGTATATAGTGTCCTTCTTTGTCTCTTGTAATACTCTTTATTTTATTTATTTATTTATTTATTTATTTATATTATTATTATTTTTTTTGCGGTATGCCGGCCTCTCACTGTTGTGGCCTCTCCTGTTGTGGAGCACAGGCTCCGGATGCACAGGCTCAGCAGCCATGGCTCATGGGCCTAGCCACTCTGCGGCATGTGGGATCTTCCCAGACCGGGCCACGAACCTGTGTCCCCTGCATCGGCAGGCGGACTCTCAACCACTGCGCCACCAGGGAAGCCCAATAGTCTTTATTTTAAGGTCTATTTTGTCTGATATGAGAATTGCTACTCCAGCTTTCTTTTGATTTCCATTTGCATGGAATATCTTTTTCCATCCCCTCACTTTCAGTCTGTATGTGTCCCTAGGTCTGAAGTGAGTCCTTGTAGACAGCATATATGCAGGTCTTGTTTTTGTATCCATTCAGCCAGTCTGTATGTCGTTTGGTTGGAGCACTTAATCCATTTACATTTAAGGTAATTATCAATGTGTATGTTCCTATTACCATTTTCTTAATTGTTTTGGGTTTGTTACTGTAGGTCTGTTCCTTCTCTTGTGTTTCCTGACTAGAGAAGTTCCTTTAGCATTTGTTGTAAAGCTGGTTTGGTGGTGCTGAATTCTCTTAGCTTTTCCTTGTCTGTAAATGTTTTAATTTCTCCGTCAAATCTGAATGAGGTCCTTGCTGGGTAGAGTAATCTTGGTTGTAGGTTTATCCCTTTCATCACTTTAAATATGTCATGCCACTCCCTTCTGGCTTGCAGAGTTTCTGCTGAAAGATCAGCTGATAACCTTATGGGGATTCCCTTGTATGTTATTTGTTGCTTTTCCCTTGCTCTTTTTAATATTTTTTCTTTGAATTTAATTTTTGAAAGTTTGATTAATATGTGTCTTGGCATGTTTCTCCTTGGATTTATCCTGTATGGGACTCTCTGTGCTTCCTGGGCTTGATTGAATACTTCCTTTCCCATATTAGGGATATTTTCAACTATAATCTCATCAAATATTTTCTCAGTCTCTTTCTTTTTGTCTTCTTCTTCTGGGACACCTATAATTCGAATGTTGGTGCATTTAATGTTGTCCCAGAGGTCTCTGTGACTGTCCTCAATTCTTTTCATTCTTTTTTCTTTATTCTGCTCTGTTGTAGTTATTTCCACTATTTTATCTTCCAGCTCACTTATCCGTTCTTCTGCCTCATTTATTCTACTATTGATTCCTTCTGGAGAATTTTTAATTTCATTTATTGTGTTGTTCATCATTGTTTGCTTGCTCTTTAGTTCTTCTAGGTCCTTGTTAAACGTTTCTTGTATTTTCTGTATTCTATTTCCTAGAATTTGGATCATCTTTACTATCATTACCCTGAATTCTTTTTCAGGTAGGCTGTCTATTGCCTCTTCATTTGTTAGGTCTGGTGGGTTTTTACCTTGCTCCTTCATCTGCTGTGTGTTTCTCTGTCGTCTCATTTTGCTTAACTTACTGTGTTTGGGGTCTCCTTTTGGCAGGCTGCATGTTCTTAGTTCCCGTTGTTTTTGGTGTCTGCCCCTAGTGGCAAAGGTTGATTCAGTGGGGTGTGTAGGCTCCCTGGTAGAGGTGAGTAGTGCCTGTGTTCTGGTGGATGAGGCTGGATCTTGTCTTTCTGGTGGGCAGGACAGTGTTCAGTGGTTTGTTTTGGGGTGTTTGTGACCTTATTATGATTTTTGGTAGCCTCTCTGCTAATGGGTAGGGTTGTGTTCCTGTCTTGCTAGTTGTTTGGCATAGGGTGTCCAGCACTGTAGCTTGCTGGTTCTTGAGTAGAGCTGGGTCTTAGCATTGAGATGGAGATCTCTGGGAGAGCTTTTGCTGTTTGATATTACATGGGGCCGGGAGGTCTCTTGTGGACCAGTGTCCTGTACTCGGCTCTCCCACCTTGGAGGCTCAGGCCTGACACCTGGCCGGAGCACCAAGACCCTGTCAGCCACTCGGCCAGGTACGTGGAGAGTTTGTTGCCTTTTGGGAAGTCTGAGGTTTTCTGCCAGCAATCAGTAGGTGTTCTGTAGGAGTTGTTCCACATGTAGATGTATTTCTGATGTATTTGTGGGGAGGAAGGTGATCTCCACGTCTTACTCCTACCCTATCTTGAAGCTCTCTAGACTTTTGTATATTTTAAAACTAATTACCTTAATGACTTCTACTAGTGAATTTTCATTTGATTTACTTAGGTTTTCCATTTAAAGAAGCATGATCTGAAAATAGAGAGTAATTTGTCCCCATGTTTCTAAAATTTACCAATTAAAAGAATTCTTCTGTCCTTTATTGCATTGGCTAGAACTTCCAGGAAAGTGCTAAATAATAACCAGCACACTGCTCTTGTTGCTAAATTTAATGGGAATGAGCTTTAGTATTTCATCATTAACTCTAATATTGGCTATCTCTATACAATAACTATTCTCTAATTGATTAAGGAGGTTTTCCTCTATTGTCAGGAAGCTTTTGTATTTATTTTAATGTTTCATTTATGTTTTAATCTTTGCATTTATTAAAAGAACTATTTTTTAATCTTCTGAGGTACTGAAGTGACTAATTAACTGACTGGTATATTTTACATGCTACTGGATTAGCATGTTATATAGGGAGATTAGTTTGTGATTTACATTTTTGTGTTCTATTTGTTGGACTTGGGGATTAGAGTATTGCTGGTTTGGGAAAATGAATTGGGCAGTGTGCCATCTTTTTCTGTACTCTGGAACACTTTAAGTGATATGTGAATTATCTTTCCTTGAAGCTCTGCTAGAACTCACTAGTAAAATTGTGTAGACATGGTACAGCATTTGGAGTTATTCCCTAGGCAAAAATTTCCATTTCTTCTGCAGTTGTTGGTATCCACATGGACTAATTTCTCAAATCATTTCTGGAAGGTTATGTGTTTTTTAGAAAATCGTGTGTTTCATCCTTATTTTTGGATATTTTAGCTTAGAGTGGTACACTTAAATTTCTTATAGCATTACAGGGTACTTGTATATCTGTGAATAAAGCCTGATTCTCATTTTTAATGATTTGAATATATTTTCTGTTGTCTAAATCTGTAAGCTTTGTCTATTTTATTGATATTTTCAAAGAAATTATTTCTTGGATTTATTTATCATATCTATTTTTGTTTTCTAATAATTTCTACATCATTATTTTTACATCATTATTAAATGCATTTCTCTTTATCTCTCAGGTTTCTCTTCTTTTTTGACATTTTTTCAAATTTATTTTCATTTTCTGTTTTTAAAAATAAATATATTTAAGGCTGTGAGATTTCTTCTGAATGTAGTTATCCTTACCATATCAATTTTGATTTGTAGATGTTGTTGCTTTTATAGGTGTAATGTTCTATAGCTGCACTTATTTTTTAACTTTTGTAAAAATTGAGTATAATTTACAAACATTGAAATGCGCATATTTGAATAGTACAATTTGATAAGTTTTTTATTGAAGTAAAATTTATGTACAGTGAAATGCATTTCTTAATTGTACCGTTTGTTGAGTTTTGACAAGTCTGTGTAACCAACACACCAAGCAAGATGCAGAGTCCCTCCCTTCAGCTTTCCTTCTGCCTGCTTCCAATCAGTCCCCCACTGGGCAACCACTGTTTGGATTTCTATCACCAGAGTCATTTTTTGATCCTCGAACTTCATATGAATGAAATCATACAGTAGTACTCTCTGTGTCTGAGTACTTTCCCTCAGCATAATGAATTTTAGGTTAATCCATATTGTTGCTTGTATCAGCGGCACATTTTTTTTTAAACTGCTGAGTTTTAAAATTACTGAGTTTTAAAAATTGTATCGTTTGTACCACAGTTTATCCTATGTCCTCTGGATGGACTTTTGAGGTGTTTCCAATGTTGGACTATAATGAATAAAGCTGCCTGGACATTCCTGTAAAAGTCTTTTTGTGGATATGTTTTCATTTCTTTTGGGTGAATACTTAATGGCATTGCTGGGCCAAGGGGTAGATGTATGCTTAATTTTAAAGAAAGTGCCCATCTTTTTCCAGTAGTTGTACCATTACAGACTCCATCCGGAAATGCATGAGACTCCAGTTGTTCACATCCTTACTAATAATTGGTATTGTCAGTCTTTCATTTTAGTCATTTTGGGGGGTATAAAATAAAATCTCATTGTGGTTTTAATTTGTATTTCTCTGTTGTCTAATGATATTAGGCATCTTTTTGTGTGCTTCTTCTTGGCCATTTATATAGCTTTTTTTGTTAAGTGTTCAAGCCTTTTGACTATTTTTAAATTGGATTGTCTTTTAGTTATTTGAGTTGTAGGAATTCTTTATATTAATATGTTCTGGATATAAGTTCTTTGTCAGATTTATGATTCTAAATATTTTCTTCTAGTCTGTGGTTTATCTTTTCTTTGCAGTGTCTTCTGAAGAATAGGAGGTTTTAATTTTAATGAATTCCCTTCTTGTAATTTTTTTTCTTTTATGGTTATTGTTTTTTGTGTTTCATTTAAGAAATTTTTACCTACCTGAATATTGCAAATATATTCTATATTTTCATGTAGAAGCTTCACAGTTTTAGCTTTTTTTGATCCTATCATTCATTCCAATTAACTTTTGGGATGAAGTGTAGAGTCAGGATTCATTAATTTTTACCCAGTAGCTCTTTGGTGGTTCCAACACCATTTGTAGAAAAAACTATCCACTTCCTATTGAATTATCTTGGTGCCTTTGTTGAAAATCAGTTGAGAATTTCCCTGGTGGCGCAGTGGTTAAGAATCCGCCTGCCAATGCAGGGGACATGGGCTCGAGCCCTGGTCTGGGAAGATCCCACGTGCCGCAGAGCAACTAAGCCCGTACGCCACAACTACTGAGCTTGTGCTCTAGAGCCCACGAGCCATAACTACTGAGCCTGTGAGCCAAAACTACTGAAGCCTGCGCACCTAGAGCCTGAGCTCCGCAACAAGAGAAGCCACCTCAGTGAGAAGCCCGCGCACCGCAACGAAGAGAAGCCCCCACTCGCTGCAACTAGAGAAAGCCTGTGAGCAGCAACGAAGAACCAATGCAGCCAAAAATAAATAAAATTAAATTAAAAAAGAAAGAAAATCAGTTGAATGTATCTTGTAGGTCTATTTCTAGACTTTCTAGACTGTTTCTGTAGTTGCAGGTTTGGTATTCTCTTTGACCCATGAATTGCTTAGGAATATGCTGCCATCTTTAACAACAACTCTAACTTATGACCCTGAAGACCATTATGTTGGAGCCAGATCAGGACTGAGGCCGAGTAATAATGTCATCGTCTAAAGCAGGAGTTCTAAAATTTAGCAGTGTTACACAGGGAGTTAACAAACAAGAATAGATTTGGGGACCCTATTCCAGACCTAATTTTCAGTGTAAAAACCGGAGAATATCTCTTTTTAAAAAGCCCTCCAGGTGATTCTAAGACATCCAGTCAATTTGAGAACCATTGCCCTAAGCACCACCTCTTACAACAAAGAGCAGACTTATAGTTACATGCTGAGACTTCATTGGGTTCAATCTGTTCCATTATTTCAGTGTATAGACTAGACCTTCAAAAAAGGGAAACAGAAAATTAGCCTGTTACTTCTTCAGGCATTGAAATGAACATGAACCTCACATCATCTTTGAATGACCTTCTTTTTAATTTGGGAGGACGTAATATCTATTATTGTTGTGGTGTAGTTAAGAGATTTTTTATGTAGGAAACAATTGGATTCTGGATGACTGTTTTGCTGTTCAAGTATGGTGACTTAAAGTTTTAGGGAGAACTGTTTGGGGCATGGAGGCAGGTGCCTTATCTATTCCAGGGCTAATGGATCAGGGAAGCTCCAAGAAAGCCAAGAGAGCTGTCAAAGGAAGTGCATTACAGTTCAGGACCAGAGGGAAGCTTTTGGAGAGACTTACGATCTCATTATATTGGTGAGACTATTAAAAAAGGAGCCCAGCTTCTGTGCTTCTTAGTTGTGGCATGTGAACTCTTAGTTGCAGCATGCATGTGGGATCTAGTTCCCTGACCAGGGATCGAACCTGGGCCCACTGCATCGGGAGTGCAGAGTCTTAACCACTGCGCCACCAGGGAAGTCCCCTAGATGGTTTTCTTGTGTTGTTGTAAATCTGGATTGTGAATCATATTATGGTTGGTGAGATTTACCATGGGAATTATGTGTGGTTTGGTTTGAGTGTGTGAATTCAGAAAGAGTTTGTATTTGTTTCTGTCAAGTTCCTCTAGGGAATTAGCCCCAGCTTACTTGCTTATTTATTTACTTAGTTATTGGATTGAGGTTTCCTGAATTGAACAGGTAGTATGGATTAGAATTTCAGATCTTTATCAAGGCAGGTCTGTGCTTACTAACTCGTAAAGGGAGACTTCCCTTTTTCTATCAGAATCTAGGACAAGACAGACAAACTTCTTTGTCATCTTTCATGGGTATATTTTTTTCCAGTTCTCCCTTTCTCTGAGAGTAGCCCTTTGAAGGTTTAGGCTTATGCAGGGATTTCAGGCCCCTTTCTTCCTGTCTGAGTGAAAATAAGAAAGCCAGTGAGGCTGGAGGGTAATGAATGAGGGACAATGATGGCAGGATATGAAGCCAGAGAGGTAATGAGAGGCAAGAACATGTAAGGCCTTGTGAGTCAGGACAAGATTTTTTGCTTATACTCTCAGTGAGATCAAAAATCATTGGAGGGTTTTGAGCAAAGGTATGACATGCACGAATGTGATCTGATTTGTATTTTAAATGGATTTGTCTGGTTGCAGTTAGAAAATAGACTATGGGGCCCAAGGATGGAAGTAGGGAGACAAAGTTGAAGGCTATTGCAGTATTGTGGGGTGAGAGGTGATGATGGTGTACACTTGGGTGGTTATGGCGGAGGTGGTGAGAAGTGGTAAAATTCTGGGTATGGTTTGAAGGTGGAGAAAATAGGATTTGATAATAAACTGAATATTGAATATATGGGAGAGACTTCAAGGGTTTTAGGCTTAGACAACTGGCAAGAAATGTATTGCTATTTGCTGAGATGAGGAAGACTGGATAGAACAGTTTGGTGGAGGAAAATCAAGAATTTGGTTTTGGACACTTAGATCATAAGCTTGAGATGTCTGTTAAGCCATACAAATGGAGATGTAGATTGACAGTTGAATTTATGATGCTGGGAGACATGAGAGGAAATGTCCACATTATATATATAAATTTGGTAATTGCCAGGTTATATATGATATGAAATTCTATGGGATTTTATAAGATTATTCATTTAAAAAAGATGTTATAAATCACCTAGAATTTATGGGTATTTTGAGCAGATGTATTTTTAATTAGTTAATTAATTAATTAGGCTGCCTTGGGTCTTCATTGCTGCACGCAGGCTTTCTCTAGTTGCAGCGAGTGGGGGCTACTGTTCGTTGTGGTGCGCGGGCTTCTCACTGAAGTGGCTTCTCCTGTGGCAGAGCACCGGCTCTAGCTGTGTAGGCTTCAGTAGTTGTGGTGCACATGTGCTCCACGGCATGTGGGATCTTCCTGGACCAGGGCTTGAACCTACGTCCCTTGCATTGCAGGCGGATTCTTAACCACTGCGCCACCAGGGAAGTCCTAGCAGGTGTCTTTTTAGATTACATTGTCTCTACTGTGTTAGAAGAAATAAAAGTATATATATATTTTAAAATGCAGAAAAATACACATAAACATAAAATTTATCATCTTAACTGTTTTTAAGTGTACAGCTTAATAATGTTAAGTATATTCACATTGCTGTGCAACCAATCTTCAGAACTTTTTCATCTTGCAAAACTGAAACTCTATGTGCATTAATAACTATTCCCCATTCTTCTATTCCTCCCAGCCCCTGGCAACTACCATTCCACTTTCTGTTTATATGAGTTTGATTACTCTGGATACTTCATATAAGTGAAATCATACAGCATTTGTCTTTTTGTGACTGGCTTATTTTACTTAGCATAATGTCTTCAAGTTTCATGCATGTTATAGCATGTGTCAGAATTTCCTTCCTTTTCAAGACTGAATAATATTCCTCTGTGTGTGTGTGTGTGTGTGTGTGTGTGTGTGTATCAACCACATGTTGTTTATCCATTCGTCTGTTGATTGACATTTGGTTTGCTTTCACCTCTTGGCTGGTATGAGTAAAGCTATTATGACCATGGGTGTGCAAATTCTCTTTGACACTCTGCTTTTAATTCTTTTGGGGATATATACTTAGAAGTGGTATTGCTAGGTCATTTGGTGATTCTATTTTTAATTTTTTGAGGAACTGCCATACTGTTTTCTATGGTGGCCACACCATTTTACATTCCCACCAATAGTGCACAAGGGTTCCAATTTTTCTACCTCCTCGTGAACATTTGTTATTTTCTGTTTTTAAAAATTTTCTATAGCAGCCACCCTAATGGGTGTGAGATGGTATCTCATTGTGGTTTTGATTTACATTTCTTTAAATGATTAGTCATTTAAATCATTTCTTTAATGATTAGTGATATTGAGCATCTTTTCTTTGCTTGTTGGCCATTTGTTGGCCATATCTTTTTTGGAGAGATGTCTTTTCAAGTCCTTTGCCCATTTAAAAAATCAGGTTGTTTGGATTTGTGTTGTTGAGTTGTAAAAGTTCTTTAATACATTCTGGATATTAGCTCCTTATCAGGTATTTAATTTGCAGTTATTTTCTTCCATTCCATAGGTTGCTTTTTCACTCTGTTGATTGTGTCTTTTGATGCACAGAAGTTTTAAATTCTGATGTAGTCAAATTTACCTAATTTTGCTTTTGTTGCCTGTGCTTTGGGTGTTATATCCAAGACATCATTGCCAAATCCAATGTCATAAAGCTTTCTTTGTTTTCTTCTAAGAGTTTTATAGTTTTAGGTCTTAAATGTAGGCCTTTGATCCATTTTGAATTAATTTTTTTCCATGGTCTAAGGTAAGGATCAAACTTCATTCTTTTTGCATACGGAATCCAGTTTTTTCAGTACTTTTTGTTGAAAAGACTGTCCTTTATCCATTAAATTGTCTTGGCACCCTTGTCAAAAATCATTTGACCGTATATGTGAGGGTTAGAAGTATATTCTTGTTCTCTCCTCTCTGTGGATGAAAAATGTTGCCTGCCATATCAGTAAACAAAGGATGTTGCCACCATCAAGCTCTAGGCCACTGCAGCCACCCCCTACTGTGCGCCCTGAGGGAAGTCAGGATGGAAAGCAGGGCACTGGCCCTACCTAGATGGTTAAGGTGCATATAAAAGGAATGATTTCAATAGCCCAGACTCTTGCATCTTCCCATACACAAAAAAGCTCACTAAATTCATTAACTTGAGATATCTGGTTTTCTTTAATCAACAGTAATCTTTTGATGTTCCAACTACCTGGTTTTTGTTGCAAAAACCCCTATATATCCTCGCTCCTCCCTTACCTCTTTGGAGCTGTCCCTCAGAGCTATCTGAGAGACTGTCTTCCAAGCTTTTCAGTCCTCAGTTTTGTCCATCAAAGAAAACATAATTCTCAACTTTTAGGTTGTGCATTTTTTTTCGGTCAGCATCTCCATTAAACAAGTCCATTTTTATTTTGCCTGCTAAATATCTTCTGAATCTCCCTACCCCTCTTTATTTCTGCCAGTGTCACCCTGGCTTATATTATCATCCTATCATCCAGGTTACAGGAATAGCCTGAAAACTTGTTTCCTCACATTTACTTAAAAAAAAAAGTTACCCCAACAAACCAGCTTTATTGTGATATAATTCACATAGCATAAATTTACCCATTTAAAGTGTACAATTCAGTAGTTTTTAGTATATGCAGCCATCTCTAAAACCTAACTGTAGAACATTTTTCTTCTGTCCCAAATCACAAATACTCTTGACCCACTCTAACCTGTCATCCAATTTGCAGCTAGATGGATCTTTTTTTTTTTAAAGCTAATCTGATTATGTTCCCCTCCCCCATTTCCCTACACAAAAAAACCCTTCAATGGTCTACTATCTCCTTACAATAGACCAAAATCTTTGGTGTGGCTTTCATTCCACACTGCCACCTGCCCTCCCCCTCTCCCCGCCCCAATATCTCCAGCTCCATTTCACATCACTCTCTCCCATAATACGGCACTATGATATGGCCACACCATGCTTTACCCTTCCTCCTGGATTTTCAGATGCTTTTCTTTTTCTCTGCCCCATCCCCATCTCTATCACCTTCCCAACTTTTATATCTCAGCTCAAATACTGCTTTCTCAAGGAAGGCTTCCATGACTGCCCTTCCCCCTACCACACATCCAGATGAACTTAGGGTCCCTCCGTTAGCCTCAGATTCCTCCTCTAGAATATAAGCTCCATGAGGCCAGGTGCTGGTACAATCACTGTATCCCCAGTGCCTAGCATGGTGCCTGCCACTTTGCAGACACTTCATTTGTTCAGCTAATATTATTGGGTGCTCACTATTTGTCAGGCACCTTTCTAAGTGAAGATATGCAAAAGAGCATGGCTGGAAGTCTGCGTCCTTGACTGTAACTACCTCCAGAAACTGCCAAACACTGGCTGTGTACTAGGTCTGGTGTGGGACGTGGGACAGCTTTCCCCATGAGACCTGTCAGATAAAGCCTTTGCAGTTACCTGTGGTCAGGCCTGAAAGATCATACATAGGATTTTGGACAGGAGCTGGACTCCTCAGAGATTAGGGGATGTTTTTCTCTTGAGAAAATGGACGGGCCAAGAGAAAAGCTTCCAGGTACTGGTGTGTGTGTGTGTGTGTGTGTGTGTGTGTGTGTGTGTGTGTGTAGTCCACTGAATAGGCCTTTTGCCACCTTATCACTGCACAGTGAGATGTTCCTGTTGACCAGCCCCATCCATGTACATAGAGCATCCGTGTTGATTTTCAAGTGCCCAATGAAAAGATATGAGCAGACATCTAAGGATTTCAGGTATTTGATGAATACCTCCTACTTGAAAGAGAGACTAAATAATCACACAGATAAAAGAAACCCAGAAGCAACAGGGACAAAGTAAAGAATAAAATAAAATTTCAAAAAATTTATCACATCATAATAATAATCTGAATGTTTTCGTCATGTAAGAGAAAATATTGCATCCAGGAAATAATGGGATGCTGTGAAAAAGTATAACCAGAGAACAATTAGGAGCTCTAAAATGAAAAAAAAATATAGTGATGGAAAAAAAACAATCAACAACAGAAGTGCTAAAAGGTAAGATCAAGAAAATCTGGCAGAAAATATAGCAAAAGATACAGTGGTATACAGTAGAAAACTTAAGTTTACAAGGTAAATCCAGGAGATATAATAGACTATTAGGAATTCCAGAAGGAGAAAATAGAGAAAATACCAGGAAAATACAATATTTCCGAAATTAAGAGCACTAGCCTCCAGTTTGAAAAGATCTAGGGTGTGTCCAGCACAATAAATTAAAAAAATCCCTACTCCTACCGACCTTAAATTGAATAATCACAACACCAGGGTATAGAGATGATTTGAAGAAAAAAGGTGAGGAGAGAAACAGATGACATAGCAAGTATTAGGAATCATAATGGCACCAAACTCTGTAGTTAGAGAAAACTGAAAAATAACGGACTTTAAAATTCTGAAGGAGAATCATTAATCAACTCAGAAATCTAAACCCAACCAAACTTTCCAAAAAGTGCCAAGGTAGAATAAAGATATTTTTAGATAAGCAAGAAGTAAAAATTAAATTTTTCTTTTCTAAGAAAGTTTTTGAAAGATATGCTTAAGCCAAATGAGCAGTAAACTCAGGAGACCAGAGATGCTGTACAGGGAAGTGGTGAGGAGTTCCTAGGTCTT
The DNA here is from genome assembly GCF_005190385.1 of Monodon monoceros. Lineage (NCBI taxonomy): Eukaryota > Metazoa > Chordata > Mammalia > Artiodactyla > Monodontidae > Monodon > Monodon monoceros. The sequence goes on along the minus strand of NW_021703784.1, from coordinate 17,489,623 downwards.
TTTCTTCCTTGTATAGCAGGTGGAAAGCAGTCATTCCCAACCAGAATAGGTGGCAAAGGGCTCCGGGCAAGAATTCTGCAGGGATAAAGATAGACTTGAAACCTTATCTGATGCCGTCAATGTTTTGGAAAATAAGAATGGAAGAATTTTGACAGTTATGATGGAGGATGTGGACAAATTAAAGATAAATACATAGAAAACGAAGCAAATGAAATTCCAGTAAAACCAAAAAATTTGTATTTTTTTGGAGAGGGTAAGGAAGGTGTACTACTTGGCTCAGCAGATAGCAAAATTTAATTAGCAATGCAAAACGCCACTAAGTTAACTTAGTAAAGCCCTTGTGTATAGTTAGAGAAAGTAGTAAAGGAAAATGTGGTGCAAGTGTGATGTAAGAGAACGAAATCTTTTACAACCAACCTAGGGAATTGATATAACATGCCAAAATGGCAAAAGGAAGACATAGCAGTGTTACAGACACTGCTAGAGACCTACCTGGGGTCCATTCTTCTCCTAACAGAACATACGGTAGCAACATGCTTAGCAAAAGGATTTTATTTCCTTGCCTTTCTTGTCAGTAAGAGTGGTCATTTTATATCAATCTGGCCAGTGATACATGTGACACATGATCAGAAGTCATTGGGTGGCAGATGCAGCTGAAATGTGTCCTTTGCCCTTCCTCTTCTTGCCTGGAATACAGTTGAGTTGCTGGAGGTGCAGCATCCATCTTGAGACACTGAGGTGACAAGGATGAGAGAGAAAGTCATGTGCTAATGAGGGGAGTTAGAGCAGAAAGGGCTCAGATGGGTCTTGATGGCGTATTGGGTTGTGTGCCATCCCTGCTTTGCCTCTGGGCTTCTTTTACCTGAGAAAATCCCTGATTTGTTCAGAAAATTGAGATTTATTCAGAAAATTGAGTCGATTGTTCATAAAATTGAGATTTGTTTAGAAAATTAAGTTGATCAAGCTACATAAGCATAATAGCTAAAAAATATGGTGGTAAATAATGTTTAAAACAGTTAAAATAATTCAGAGTGATTGTATGGGGGGATGGGGAGAGTGTGGTAGAAACTGTTGGGTTTTGGTACAATTGATGCTGTAGTGAGCTCAATTTGATGTTTTGGACAATGCATATGTATTAGTTTAATAAAATACAGATTAATAAGAAAGAAGACTATCTTCCTGCATGGAACACTTTGATATCTTCCTATTTTACTTGAAATAAAATCCAAACTCCTTTAACAGATTCTTCATGATATGGCTGGCCCCGGCCACCTTCCCTCCTCATCTTTCATCATCTTCCTCCTTGTCTAGCCCCCAGCCGCATTACCTTCTTTCAATTTTGTAAACGCCCTTTTAGTAAATTTGCACGTGAAGTTTCCTCTGGCTCATTCAGGAGCCCGGGAGGAAACATGACAGGCGCAAACTTGGTGACCCAGGAGAGTTTAATAAAGGCGAGATTTAAGGAAACCAACACGGGATGATGCAGTACTTTGGGGCCTACAAGGGCAGGGAACCATCCATCCCCAGGCCTGAACCACCTGTATGGAGAAAATCACCTGATAGAACTGTGGCCTTTAGGAGAATAATGCTGATAACCCATAGGTATTTGAACATTGAGAGTGCAGTGCTCACTGTTAATTAAAATGATTGGAGTGGTTGCTATAGGAAAATGTCTCAATGCACATTAGTTTGAAAGCTTGCTTGCGCTATGTAAAAGTCTCTACCCTTCTTGACTGAGTCTCTGGTGGTCACATGATCAGGGCCTCACAGAGCATGTGTTGAGGCCTCACATAGTAAAAGGCTTCTTTTTAAACAAAATTTTGTTGAAGTATAGTTGATTTACAATGTTGTGTTAATTTCTGCTATACAGCAAGGTGATTCAGTTATACATATACATATATATTCTTTTTCATATTCTTTTCCATTATAGTTTATCACAGGATATTGGATATAGTTCCCTGTGCTATACAGTAGGACCTTGTTGTTTATCCATTCCATATATAATAGTTTGCATCTGCTAATCCCAGACTCCCACTCCATCCCTTCCCCACCCACTACCCTTGGCAACCACAAGTCTATTGTCTATGTCTGTGAGTCTGTTTCTGTTTCATAAAAGTTCATTTGTGTCATATTTTAGATTCCACATATAAGTGATGTCATATGGTATTTGTCTTTCTCTTTCTGACTTACTTCACTTAGTATGATAATCTCTAGTTCCATCCATGTTGCTGCAAATGGAATTATTTTGTTCTTTTTTGTGGCTAATATTCCATTGTGTGTGTGTGTGTGTGTGTATATGTGTGTGTGTGTGTGTGTGTGTGTGTGTATACCACATCTTCTTTATCCATTCATCTGTTGATGGACATTTAGATTGTTTCCATGTCTTGGCTATTGTAGATAGTGCTGCTATGAACATTGAGGTGCATGTATCTTTTTGAATTATAGTTTTGTCTGGGTGTATGCCCAGAGTGGGATTGCTGTATCATATGGCAACTGTGAGGAACCTACATACTGTTTTCCATAGTGGCTGTACCAACTTATATTCCCACCAACATTGCAGGAGGGTTCCCTTTTCTCCACACCCTCTCCAACATTTATTATTTGTAGACTTCAGTAAAAGGCTGCTTGGTCATGAGTATCCAGGTACATAGTTCAGCACTTGAATTTAAAATGAGGGCACAATCAGTATTGACTTGCGAGGTGCCACTGGCAAACTGGCCTGTGAAGATCACCCTGTCATAGCCTTGGTTCCTTGCCCTCCAGAGAGCCGACACCCCTTCACTGGGGAGGATGAGCAGGAGAGACAGAGACACCCGGCCCTCCCAGAACAGGGTGAAGCTGACAAGGTAGGTGCCATTGTTGAAGTCTGTCACCTTTCCCGAAGCGCCTGCCTTCAGGGCTGGGGAGGACATCCTGGTCCTCAGGAACCCCCCGCCATATTCCTTCCTGCGTCCCAAGTGGTCCCTCACCTCCAGCAGGACGCCTAGCTGATCCCCCCTGCCGTATGTGTCTTGAGGGCTGAGGAGGGTGGCTTTGCTGTGTGTGGCGCTGGCGGTGGAGCTCACGTGGGTGAAGGGTCTGGGTGGGATCAGCTGGTCTAGTTTCTCCATGATCCCCTTTATTCTCAGCTCAGTCTCTGTTGGTGAAACTGCTGGATCCAGTGGTACTTCATGGTGTAAGACCATTTTGAAGGTATTTCTGTGATGCATAAAGGGAGGCATCTCTTATTCACACCAAACTTGAAATGACAAAGACTGAGACATATTCTGTGTACACAGCTGAGCCTGTCTCTGTTAACCTTAAGGTTGGATTTATATCTTTATTAATATATTACCACCAAGGTATTTCCATAATTAAAGTACAGAAAGCTTTTGGTAAAACCTATGTGTCAATTGTTCCATTACTATTCCACTACTATTCCATAGGCTATTAAAGCCCATTAAAAAATATTTAAAGATATTAAAAAATATTAAAAGAATTCTTTTGATTAAGAAGTGGTTACAACAGTACATTGAAAGAATTAAATATTAAGAAATATTTCACCATGTCTGTGTCCTAATGAAATGAAAGGAAAAATCATAATAAAAAAATAAACATTTTTAATAGTGAAATGTCAAGTTCTTTTGGTAGGTACCGCATAAACAAGGTACAAAATTGAAAAGATACAAAATGGAAAGAAGTATGAAAGGAGCCTCCCTCTTTCATTCCTGTCTCCTGCCACACAGTTTTCCTCCCAGGATTAATCACTCTTATCTCTTTTATAAATACCTTTCCAGAGCCTATGTATATATACGCATGTGTGTGCACATACACACACACACTACATATATTCTCTTTTATTTTTACATAAATGGTAACATATGCATTGTTCTGTGCCTTGCTTTTTAATGTAAGGATATATTCTGAATATCTCTTCATTTTAGCACATACTGAGCTGCTTCAGTCATCCATTTAGATGGACTCAAAGTATTTCATTGAATGGATGTATCATTCTTTAACAGTCACCTGTTGCTGGACGTACAGATTTTCCTCATTTTCTACTAATACGGAAATTAATAATCTTGTACATTTACTCGGAAGTGGAATTACTGGGTTGAAATTTAAGGGCATTTTTTTAATGTGTATGTCCTAAAATATGGAAAAGTTTGTGGGTTTTTTCTTTTGACCACACCACGCAGCATGTGGGATCTTAGTTCCCTGACCAGGGATGGAACTCATGCCCCTTGAAGTGGAAGCGCAGAGTATTAAGCACTGGACCACCAGGAAGTCCAGGTTTGTGTTTTCGTTCTCGTAATTTTCTTTATATAATATAACAAATACGTGCAACAGATTTACATAACACATTTAATATTCTTTTTTCAGCAATATCTGTTGACTCCCTACCATAAGCAGTGACCAAAATTATTTACACTGTCTTGCCCCAGTTTTCTCCTCTCCACTACTGTATTTTTGTTCTTTAAATGATTTATCTTTGAGTTCACCCCATTTCCTTAAAAGTGTGTGTTTTAATAAAGTTATATGTATAACTGTATACAGAATATTCTATATATACTATGATATATATAGTACTATATAATATATATTCTATATTATCTATAATGTTAGCATATTATACTATAGTATATGTAAGTACTATATGTAATACATACATAATATATAATTGTATTATGTATAACTTATTTATTAAAACACATATTTTTAATATTTATGTATATATATGTGTGTGTACTTATTAGCTTTAAAAAGTATCTTTAAATACCAGGCTGAAAATGATAAGGAAATCTCTCCACCTGCCCTCCTCCATCTTTTGTTATTTATAACATTTCTGTGTTATCAGAGTTTATAATATTTGTGTGTCAGAACACACAACATTTATTGTTTTCCACCATAATCTCCCTAGTTTTGTTTTGGTTTTGGCCAGTACTATAGTTTAGTGGATTCAGTAATTGATGTCATTCTATTTGTAAGAGTTTTTCATCATTTATCCCTTGTTTAACTGAGGCTGGTCTTCTGCATTTTAAAAAGAAGAGTTCATAAGGACTATATCCCCTGTGTTTGTTGTAATAGTTAGATTTTTTTTTAAAAAGTTTGCATCTATAAATAACCTGAGATTCATTTGATACGTGGTATAAGGTGAGAATACAAATTAACTTGTAATCTCCAGCAGTGTATGATATCTAGAGAAGCAATTTTGCTTATTATTTCTTTAACCTTCAGAAAAACACAACTGTACAAGGGACAAATTAAGAATTAAAATATGCTTTCCTTCTAGGAAACTGAGACTTCAAACAGAAAAACATGTGTTCAATGAATTTGAGGATTTAGGGGAGAAAACAGTTCAAGTAATTAGCTACAGAACCTATGTTGGGAAGAAAAGGAAAATCGGGGCCAGGCGGAGTCTTATGAGTTGAAAGAAAATGAAAGAATCAAGGAAACAGTGCCTGGGACATAAAAGGCTTCAAGACATTTTTGTTTACTGGATTAGTGAGTGAATTCAAGGTGTAATGAGAGTGAGAGTGCAGGCATACCTTGGAGGTATTACGGATTTAATTCCAGATTGCAACAAAGCGAATATCCGCCTTAAAGTGAATCACATGAATTTTTTTTCCACTCCGTATGAAAGTTATGTTTACACTATACTGTCATCTCTTAAGTGTGCCATAGCATTATGTCTAAAAAAACAATGTCCATACCTTAATTAAAAAATACTTTATTGCTAAAAATGCTAACCATCATCTTGCCTTCAGTGAGTTGTCATCTTTTGGCTGGTAGGGGGTCTTGCCCTGACGTTGATGGCTGCTGACTGATCGGGGGGCGTTATTAATTGGCCTAATTTCAATACTGTTGTGTCTCAGAATAGAGAGGCCTGAGGAGAGGAAGAGAGGGGAATAGCTGGTGGGTGGACCAGCTGGAACACACACAACACTTATCAATTAAGTTCATTGTCTTATATGGGTGCAATTTGTGGTGCCCCCAAACAGTTATAAGAGTAACATAAAGATCACTGGTCATATATTGCCATAACCAATAAAATAATAATGAAAAAGTTTTAAATATTGCAAGAATGACCGAGATGTGACACAGAGATACAAAGTGAGCAAATGCTGTGGGAAAAATGGCACCAATCGACTTGCTCAACTCAGAGTTGCCAGAAACCTTCAATTTGTAAAAAATGCAATATCTGGACTTCCCTGGTGGCCCAGTGGTTGAGACTTCGCCTTCAAATGCAGGGGGTGTGGGTTCAATCCCTGGTCAGCGAATTAAGATCCCACATGGCTTGGGGCCAAAAAATAAAACAGAAACAATATTGTAACAAATTCAATAAAGACTTTAAAATTGGTCTACATTAAAAAAAAAAAAACTTAAAAAAATGCAATCTCTGCAAAGTGCAGTAAAGCAAAGTTCAATAAAACAAGATACGCCTGTGTAATAAATGTAGAAGATTAAGTGTCTGTGGTTAAAAAGTATGAGATATCAGTTGGGTGATAACAAGGTTCCAGGTGTGGCCTGTAAAGTGTGTTGTCAAGATGTATTAGATATGAAGGTCCCTGGTATGTAGAAAGAAAAAAATCACCAGAAGACTTGAGGTTTGAATTGATTTGGATGTGGGATCTAAATTCTTTCTGGGCAATGGAAGAATTTTTTGGGAGGCGATGAAGACTTAACCAGCTACATAATTATTTTGTGAATATGAGGAAACAATCAACTCTATGAGGTAAGTCCTATCTTATAGTTATTTCATAGATTAGGAAATGAAGCAGGAAGATATTAACTAATTTGCCTATGGCCATAAGAAGAATAACTGCCAAAGTCAAGATACAAGTCCAGGCAATCTGACTCTCAAGCTTGTGATCTGACCATTCTGCAGCCCCACCTCCAAGTGTGTGTGTGTGTGTGTGTGTGTGTGTGTGTGTGTGTGTGTGTGTGT
>NW_021703784.1:17475730-17482685 GCF_005190385.1 Monodon monoceros | reverse complement strand
TGTGTGTGTGTGTGTGTGTGTGTGTGTGTGTGTGTGTGTGTGTGTGTAGTGGTGGTGGTGGTGATGGTGGTGGGGCAGGTGTTGTTCGTTTATGTGACTGCGACCCTAGGGGATGGTACAGAGGCTGAGCAGCATGATACTCCTAGATTTGGTCACATCAACCAGAGCCTGTCCTATAGGGCAGCTCAGGGAGCTCTGGAGTCTATTTTGCATGTATAGTTTAGAAGGAGACTGTTCCATTCCATAGTTACCCTCATCCCCTAAGACTGAGCTGGGTCACAAGGGGAGGAGACTGAAAAAATTTTGAAACTCTTAGGCATTTCAGAAACTGTGATATTTCTTTAAAATGTACTGGACAATTTATCCATTTGTTCAACAGACATTTTAGAATCTGTCTTTACTAGGCATAGTAAGGGGCATTCAAAGCAAGATCTCTACTCAAGAGTAATATAAAATTTAGTTGGGGACACAGGTTAAGGCAAAGTAAGTTTAACTCTATCCATCTCATTTACTTTAGTCTCTCAAGTTACAAAATTAGGCGTTAACAACTGAGGGAATATTAAATCTTTCCCAATTAAAAAAACTTTCCCACCCTCAGTATATCACCAGGCAATTTAATGCCATGTTCTTGGTCTGACCTGGGATAGGCTGAATTCTGAGAGAGGTTTTATTGAGAAAGTGGAGAAACTGAACCTTTAAAAAAAAAAAATCTTTGTGGAATCCTTCAGTTGTAAAGATGATCCATACATGTAGCCCTAATATAGGTGCTAGCAGTGTTTTATGAATCATCTTATTTGAAAACAAAGCAGACAAGGGAGGGCCTGCATACTAAGGCACATGGAAGATGAGCCCTTTTGTACATGCTGTTCCTTCCAGAACGCTTTCCCTCTAGGTTGCTCCCTTTGTAACCCTTCTTCTGCGTCCCTGAATTCTACTCATTTTTCTGGTATTATTTCAGATATTACTTCCTCCGGAAGCATTCTCTGGACTCAATGCTGGGGCATGACTCTGTTTCCCCTAGCATCCTTTCGTAGCAGGTATCACACTGTATTGCAATAGTTTGATACTGACTGGTATTCTCTCTTGTTTAACATTATGTCCACACCCCGAGGCCGCCATATAATAGTTGTTGAGTAAACAAGTGTTCATTTAATGAATGATTCTCAGAGCAGAACCTCATTCTTCCTACAGTTGCTTCAATATCTTCTTCTTTTTTAAAAAAAAAATTAATTATTTTTGGCTGCACTGGGTCTTCGTTGCTGTCCACGAGGCGGGGCTACTCTTCATTGTGGTGCGTGGGCTTTTCATTGCGGTGGCTTCTCTTGTTGCGGAGCACAGGCTCTAGGCATGAGGGTAGCTGTGGTGCACGCGCTCAGTAGTTGTGGCTCACGGGCTCTAGCATGCAGGCTGTTGTGGCACACGGGCTTAGTTGCTCCGTGGCATGTGGGATCTTCCCGGACCAGGGCTCAAACCCGTGTCCCCTGCGTTGGCAGGCGGATTCTTAACCACTGTGCCACCAGGGAAGTCCCTCAATATCTTCTTGATGGGGATCTTTGAAGTTCTCAGTATGTGTCATTAGCATAATCAAAAGGAGGGAAATCAAAGACAAGGTGATTGCATTGCAAGTGGCTGCATGTAAATTTTTGGAGAAAACTCAACTCTTTTCTCCAAGGATCCCTGGTTCCTTTTAGTGAGGAAGTCTTCTTAGAGACCACAGTCTAGGTGCTAGGAGTGATTATTGCTAATGGGTTATTTTTCCTCTGGGCCTTTTCGCTGGATAGAGCTAGGACATATGTATATTTGAAAATAAAAAGAATCATGAATTTATACAGACGTTTCCAATTCAATTTTTGAAAAGTTTGTTTTAACGTCTTTAATCTTTTTACTTGCATTTTTCTTTTTCATTAAAAACTCCATTTCCTGATATCACTAACATAAAAATTTGCCTTATCCAATAAAATGTAAAAAACAGTTACAAAATAATAATATCAGTATTAGTTCTAATAAAAAGACTGTTGTGTGAAACTTGGGAATTTTTTCTAGCTCTATGTTTCCTTAGAATATATTCAAGCATGGAAGTACAGTCAAAATGCTGTGTTCTTAAGTCTCTGAAACACAGAAAAACATAGTTCTGTGTCACCAACTTGACTTACAGCTAGGTTTATTTATTTAATTATTTTTTCATTTTTAGGAATTTTTTTCTCTTTGGTTTAATGTTTTTAATACATAAATCATATGTATGGTTCCAAAACCAAAACTATGTAACAAAGTATAAGAGAGTCTTGCTTCTATACATGTCCCTTCTACTCTGAATTCTGCATGCCTTTATGGATTAACTTATCATTTTTCATGCAGTGGTTCTGTTGTTGTTATTGCAGTTATAAGCAAATACAGCTGTGTCTATCCTTACCTTTTAATTACCTAAGAGGTTGCACACTATGTACTGCAACTTTTCTCATTTACAGTATATCCTGAGACTAACAACATTAGTTTGTAGAGCTCTCCCTATTCCTTTTTATGGTGGCATTGTGTTATCTTGAGAAGATGTGTCATAATCTGTTTGGTCCCCTATAGATGCACATTTTGTTTGTTTTCCAACTTTTTGATATCACAAACAGTGCTCCAATGAATAATCTGTGTAGAGTCATTTCATAGTTTTGTTAGTGTCTTTGAGAATGCTGGGTCAAAAGGTAAATACATATGTACTTTTTCCAAATATTGCCAAATTTCTCTCCACCGGGGCTGTACCATTTTGAATTCCCATCAGTGATGTCTGAGAATGACTGTTTCTCCACAGTCTCATCAATATCATATGTTTTCAAATTTTGGAATTTTTGTCATCTTGATAGAAGAGAAATGGTATCTCAGTGTAGTTTAGATATATATTTCTTGTTCTGTGTTTAAGGGCCATTTTCATTTCTTCAACTAAATTGTCTACTCTTATCTTTTTCTAATTTTTCTATCTGGGCCTTTTTCTTTTCAATTTTAAGAACTTTTTATATAATAGGCATAATAGTTTTTTGTCAAGGATGTAAGTTGCAAGTGTTTTTTCTCTATTTGCAATTTATCTTTTTTTTTTTTTTTTTGTGGTACGCGGGCCTCTCAGTGCTGTGGCCTCTCCCGTTGCGGAGCACAGGCTCCGTCCAGATGCGCAGGCTCAGCAGCCATGGCTCACGGGCCCAGCCGCTCTGTGGCGTGTGGGATCCTCCCGGACCCGGGCATGAACCCATGTCCCCTGCATCGGCAGGCGGACTCTCGACCACTGCGCAACCAGGGAAGCCCTGTAATTTATCTTTTGACTCTGCTTATGGTTTTTGGGGGGACATGTAAAATGTTTTTATTTTTACATAGTCTGACTTATCAATCTGGGGTTTTAAGTTATCTGGACACAGAGAAAAGAGAAAGTACTTTATTCTATGTATTCCAAATGTCTTTTCACAGTTTTTGGTTTATTTTTTTGCCCTCTTAATGGTATCTTTTGATAGCTGTTCCTGATTGTAATGTACTAAAACTTACCAGTATTTCCCCTTCTGATTAGTGTCTTTGGAATTCAGTCTAAGGAAACATTCTACCTGGAAGCCATAAAGTTATTTTCTTATATTATCTTCAACAGTCCAGGAACTATTTATTGCTGTGCTGATCAAACTATGCTCTGAGGACCTGTGCTAATTCTGAACTGTTTTTTAACTGATCCATGATGAGATAAGTACAGAGATTGAGAGTATGCATTCAGAAACTTTTATGGTGATGTGACATTACATGGCGTGCAAGAGGACTCATCTTGCTGATAGTTCTGGTGTGACTGAACTCATGTGGTGAGTCAGGCATCTGAGATTTTGGATATTTTTAAAAACATGGCTCTTTTAAAAAATTAATTAATTAATTAATTAATTTATGGCTGCATCGTGTCTTAGTTGCTGTGCGCATGGGCTTTCTCTAGTTGCGGCGAGCTGGGGCTAATCTTCGTTGCGGTGTACAGGCTTCTCATCCCGGTGACTTTTTGTGCAGAGCACCGGCTCTAGGCACGCGGGCTCCAGTGATTGTGACATGTGGGCTCTAGAGCACAGGCTCAGTAGTTGTGGTGCACGGTCTTAGTTGCTCCGCGGCATGTAGAATATTCCTGGACCAGGGATTGAACCTGTGTCCCCTGCATTAGCAGGCGGATTCTTAACCACTGCACCACCAGGGAAGTCCAAAAACGTGGCTCTTTACTACAGAGAGTGTGAGATGTATTCTTCGAGAAGCTTTATTGCTTTGCTTTTCGCATTTATGTCTATGATCTCCCAAGGACTGTAGGGGTCCAATTTTATTTTTCCCATATGGGTACCCTGTTTTCCCAGAACTATTTATTGAAAAGGGTCACTCACTGCTTCCCTCATTGCTCTGCAATGGTCTATTTGTCAGGAGCCAAGAGTTCTGTTCTCTGTTTCATTTGTCATGTTTCTCTTTGCACCAGTACCACACTGTCATAATTCTATAAATAGCTTTAAAATAAGTATTGATATCTGGAAAAGGAAGTTCTGTAACCTTCTTTTTTTAGAAGTATCTTGGTATTTTTGGCCCTTTGAACTTTCTTAGAAATTTTAGAATCATATTGTCAAATTATGCATGTGCACACAGATACACACACACACACACGCACACACACACACACACAACCTGTTCAGATTTTGATTGGAATTGTGTTGCATTTATAGGTCTGTTTAGCCTTTCAATTTGTGGCTGGAGAGTGGTTGTGTGTGTGTGTGTGTGTGTGTGTATCTTACACATTGTTGTATTTATTCCTATCTTTTGGGTTACTCAGTGTTTTTGATAGTTTACTGAGTTGTACTTTTAAGTTTTGTGTACACTCCTAAATATATTGTTATGTTTTACAATAGTGATGGTTTTAAAACATGCATTTACAATAGGTCAAAAGTCCCAAATTTCTAAAATTAAATATAATACAACATAAGATACCATGGGATTTTAATTATATTTTCTAATCATCTATTGCTACTATGAGGGAAATTATTAATTTTTGTATGTTGAGCTTATATTAGGTCACCTTCTAAATTTTTATATTTAGCTCTTTTTTTAAAGAGAATGTTTTTAAAATGAGAATGTTTTTTTTAAAGAGAATGTTTCTTAAAGTGAGTGATCAGATAACCAGCACAGTTACTTCTGTTCTTTCTGACAGATACAGCCAGGACACTGTTGAATAGCAATAGTGACAGGCATTCATGTTTTCTTCCTGACGTTAGTAAGAAACGTTTGTTATGTTTCATTCACTAAGTGATGTTTATTGTAGTTTTCTGGTGGCTAAATTTTAAGTTATGGGAGCTTTCTTCTCTTCCTAGTTTGTTACTAGTTTTCCCCTCAACCTCCAAAGAATTTGTGTTCAAGTCTATCAAAATTTTTGTTTTAAACTAGGTGCTGGCAAACTATGGCCTAGAGGTCAAATACATTTTACCACTTTTTTGGGGGGGACCCGTCATCTAAAAATGGTTTTTGCATTTTTAAAAAGTTGGGCAAAAGAAGAATAAAACTATATGAAATTCAAAATTCAATATCCATAAATGACGTTTTATTGGAACACAGCCATACTCATTCGTTTACATGTTGTCTTGGCTACATTTATGCTTTCATGCTACAATGGCAGAGTTGAGCAATTGTGACAGAGGTAATGGCCTGCAAAGCCTAAAACATTTACTATCTAGCCCTTTACAGAAAAAGTTAGATAACCCCTGTTTTAGACCATCATGATGATCACTTTTATTCTCTTACCCTACTAAAGTATCAAATAGGATGCTTTCCTCCACAAGTAATAGAAATCATGACCCAAATTTTACTTACAGAATAAAAACATTCACATGTAGACAAGCTCTGGGCATGGCATAATCATTCTTCGTGTCTGTTTTTTTGGCTTTGCAGCCTATATTGGTTGTCTTTGTTCTTAAGTGTCCTCCCTGCCCAGATGGAATCTTTTAAATTTGATTTTCTTTGTCCCTAAAATAAGTAAAACTTCTCTGACAATACAAATAGGATTATTTGCCGACTGGTCCCTAGGGATTTTGTATATTGTTTTAACAAATGTAGTTTAAGTACATGTTAGTCTGATTTCCAATCATATGATCAGGTGTGTGGATACTATTGGTGCCATGTGCAATGGTGCTATCCTAGGTATCAATGACACCTACACTGAAATTTTTGAAAGGTAAGATATTGAATGTTAACCGTGGATGTCTCCAAACCTCTTTGTGTCTATGTGTATCTCCCTGATGTTTTCTGTTTTAAGGATCATTTTAGTGTCCGGGCTTCTTAGGAATAGTCATTCAATAGCCTTTCTGATACTGATGGCCCTGCGAATAAAAATGTCAACGCGGAAGGGTCTGAAGTGCTAGCCAAGTGTGGTGATGGCTGTGTTTCTTTGACGATGATGGCTGATATCTGGTCAGTTTCCTGGGATATAATCCTCATCTATCACAGAATAGGAAAGTGATAAAAGGGTAACTATATTTTCCCCACTGACTCTGAATGTGTCTGTCTTTCTGTATCCAGAGGGAATCGTTTCTTAAAAATTCTAGTTCCATGAAGATAAAAAATTTTAGTGCTGATAACAAAATAAATAAACCTTTTAACTAGAAGGACATGATTAATATTTTTAAAAAGAATATCGTACCATTTCAAATGCTCACCCATCAAGATTATTTCTGACTGGATCTTCCCTACTCTCTAGGGTAGAGTACCTGTTCATATGTGTGAAGTGTCAATCAAAATGTAAAGTTTTCATTGGAATTTATAAACAGGAACAACATTTCTTCTGAAAGAGGGAATACAATATATTCTAAATTAAAAGGCTCAAATCTAGAAAGATAAGCGAAGTTGAAAATAAAACAGCCAAAATGAGAGAATACTTATTAGAAGTATTATTAAATACTTATTAAAAGTATTTTTATACCAGCCTGAGTTTAAT
>NW_021703784.1:17456705-17475720 GCF_005190385.1 Monodon monoceros | reverse complement strand
ATACTTATTAAATACTTATTAAAAGTATTTTTATACCAGCCTGAATTTCTAAAAGAATATAAAATAGTTACATACTTTTTACAGCTTTGAGTAGGTAGTGCATCCACTACCACAGGGTAGAGTCTCCCAGGAGGTAAATGAGTTTTCCTTTTAAACATCCATTTATCTTAATTGTATTAACTGAATCTTGAAGTTCTATCATTTCTTTGCCATCTTTGCTGATGCTGTGCTGACTTAGGCCTTGGTCTCTAACCTGAATATCACTGGTCTGACAGTTGGTGTCCTTGTATAAAATCACTTACCCTTGCTCAATTAATGAAGCAATAATTTATTTTTTCTATGAACTTTTTTTATAGGAATATTTTTAAACATTTTAAAAATAGCTTAAAAATAACATATCCACATTTTTAAAACTTCAAAAAAGCTTAAAATATCTAACTTGAATTCATATTTTTAAATAGGATTTTGCTAAAAGTGACATGCAGCAACACAAACCAATATTCTGAGATTTTTTCCAGCGAGTTCCATTAGAATTACAAGCTCTCTTGGCACATGGTCTGTCTTCCAATGTATCTCAGGTAGCAGTGCACCAAGAGCTTTGCTATGGGGTAACAGAGATCATCAGATCCCTTACCTCTCATGCTTCCTCGTCACTTGCTGTGTCACTCTCCTACCACTAGACCAATGCATCGTATTTTGGTTTGTTTACATCAGCACTTCTCTACTAATATCATATTCTGTATTAGATAGGAAGAAAATAATAATGACTTAAAAATACAAACGTATTTATCCCTCACATAACGGTCATATAGTGAGCAGGCCAGGGCTAATATGATGTTGCATGGTGTCAGGGATTCCAGTTCCTTCTGTCTGCTTGTTCTGCTGTTCTTTTTTCGGGGGGGCTGGTGTGATACTCTTGATTTTATTATTCCTTTTACAACTTTACTGAGATTTAATTGGCGTACAAAAAAACGCATATACTTACTGCGTACAGTTTGATGAGTTTGAACATAGGCATCAACCCATGATGCCATCACCACAATTAAGGTGCTATCCTTAACCTATGACTTCAATCCCACGGTCTAACATGGCTCTTTCATCTCTTACCATTATATCTACAGTTCAGCCAGTAGGAAGGGGAGGGCTGGTTGTTTTACTTTTGAACGTATGACCTAGAAGTTTCCCTTATCACTTCCACTCACAATCCTGGCAAAAATCTAGTTATGGCCTTAACTAGCTGAAAGAAGGCTGTGGCCCTTCGTTTGTGACAATGGACCCAGCTAAAACTCTGGTGTTCAATTACTAAAGAGGGAGAGGGGAACGGATATTGGGAGACCACCTGCTTCACTTTCCGTGCTTAGCCCCATGTAGGCCTTGTGGCCTCTGGTTGTCAATGTCCACATAATAGTCATCAACATGGTTGTTCTGTGCGTGTAACCTTTGGACAAATGGCAAAATGGTGCTGATTGCAGAACTGGAAAAATTCTGGATTAGCTATTCCTTGATGACCTGGAGGAGTTGTTAAGTCCTGGTGATTTTGGCCTGCTAGAGAGAGTTTTCATAATCCTATGAAATTCCTGTGTTGGAATTTCCATGTGACATGTTTGACCTTCTATGATGTTTGACAGCATCACATCCTGGATGGCTGAATATCATAACCCTGGAAACTTAACGTTGCTATACCCATCCTAATAATGCACTGGCATACTTTGGTGAGAAAGAGAGCCTTTGAGTTTATTATCATAAACCATATCTTGTATAATATTAATGTGTCAGGGTATTCATTTTTGCCAAGTGTCAAACTAAGCGCTCTGCAGGACTATTTCAAATATATAGCAAATTCTCTTATGATCAGTCTTACATGTTTATTTTACTTGATAATTTTAGAATAGGCTTGAATATTTTTAAGAGTATGTTAGTAATAGTTTTAAGATTCCATTGTATTTATTGATTAGTTTAGGGATTGTGGTAAGCAGACTAATGGCCCTCCAAAAATATCTACTTTATAATTCCTGAGACCTGTGAATATGTTACCTTCCATGGCAAGTGGGACTTTCCAGATACGATTACGGGTATGGGTTTTGAGCTGGGAGATTATCCTGGATTATCTGGGTGGGACCAATCTGAATCGCTTTAGTTATCAAAAGTGGAAGAGGGAAGCAGAAAAATGGGTCAGAAAGATGTGGTGTGAGGACTTGACCCACCATTGTAGCTTTGAAAAAAGGAGGAAGGGGGCTGCGAGGAATGTGGGCCGCCTCCAGAAGCCTGAAATGACAAGGAAACTGATTCTGCCCTAGAGCCTCCAGAAGGGAATGCCATCCTGCTACACCTTAATTTTAGCCCAGTGAGACTGATGTTGAACTACTGAACTACAGAACTGCAAGGTGATATATTTTTGTTGTTTCAAGAAGATACATTTTTGTTGTTCAAGATACTTTGTTACAGCAACAATAAGAAAATAATGCAGAGATGATTGACATTTTTTTCAGTATCAAGTCATCCCACCCAGAAACAAACAGTATTTTTTCATCTATTTATATAAATTTTATTTTATATCACTTAGTAGCAATTTAAATTGTCTTTCTGTAGGTCATGCACATTTTGTTAAATTGTGAATTAGCTCTTTAAAGTACAAAGCAGATTGCATCACTCTCTTCCTTCATTGTTTTTTTGTAGCTTTCAAAAACTTACTGAATAAACACTAAAATCCTCAGCTTTGTACTTGAGAGCCTTCCATGATTTAGTTTCTTCCTTTTTTTAGCCTCATGCTTCACTACATTCCACCAAATGTTCTCACTCCTTTGGGCTGTTGAACAAAGTTCATGATGATTTTGCTCCTGAGTAGAGTTATCAGATTAAAAAAATACAGAATACTAAATTGAATTTGAATTATTTTTAAGGAGCAATAATTTTTTAGTGTCAGTATTTCTCGTGCAATATTTTCCCTTTATCTCATGTCATATGCATAAGAAATTAGGAATTACTGAAATTGAACTGACACTTTGTATTATTATTTGCTAAACCTGGCAACCTTACCCATGATCTTTATGAGTTTTCTCTTTCACCTCATTCCCTGTCTACAGATATCCTTTGGGGCTAAGTCAAATACCACCTTATCATAAGCCCTTCTGCCTTTTTACTTCCTTCATAGAATTGGTAGGTTAAATGTCTTTCAGATTGCAGCCTTGCTGAACATTTATTTTTCTCCATTTCCCCATAACGCCTCATATCTGTTAGAATCTCAATAAACATTTGCTGAATAAATGAATAAATATTAGGCAATAAATCAGTTGAGGTACATCTCAAAATGATTGTTATTGGTAAACTCTTAGGCTTTAAAGAAAGTTATTTTAAAGCTAAGTATAAACATTGTTCTTTCATAAGTAACATGGCTTTGTGTTTAACACTAAAACACATTTAATGAAACGGAAAACTCCATATAAAACTGCTAAGTGCATCCACTAAAGGTTAGGAAGGTATGCCCACAGAGAATTCGGCTAACTAAACCAAAATGTTCCTACTCTGAAGCTGTGGGTATCCATCAGAGATTTGTACAGAATGTCCCCCAGACAGAATCACTGACTCTAGGAGATGCATTCCTGGGTTTAAATATGGATGTAGGATATGAATACTTTCCCCTTTGGGATAAATTGAGATGAAATCTGTTATAAAAAGAGTTTGAAATAATTTCCTTGAATTGATTTCTCTCTTTAAAATCCAAGGTGATTGACACCACAGACCCCTGCTAGGAATGGTGTTCCTGGAAAATCGTGATTGTTAGGGTTGATTCTGATAAAGTTTCCTCTGTGTCAGAATGTCTCTTAGAAGATCCATGCCAAGCACCACCTACCACAGGACAAAGCAAACTTACTGTTATATCAGGAGACATCAGTGTGGTTAAGATGTTTCATCATTTCAACTCCTATACTGGACCTTCAAAAATATAAGACAACAAATTACCCTGCTGTCTGTTGACACAATACAAGTAATAGAAGCTTGTGAGTGAAGGATAATTTAAAATTTGCTACAACTGCAAGCTATTATGGTTGTTGTAAATATTGTATCTATTGGGCATTGTATATGAATTAGGATTTTTTATTGTATATCCACTGTATATGCATTAGGAAAACTATTTACCTTTCTGGGAGCACCTTGAAGTCCAGGGCAGCTCTGCTCTTCTGTCACATGCAATCACTGTGTCCTGGAATTTTAGTTTCAAAGTATTTATCTAATCTGAAAGTCCTCCTCTCTCTCTACTTACACATCACTTATTCAAGTTCATACAATATTTTTCTTAGATTACTGTCAGCCTCTAGCCAGGCCGTCTCAATTTTATCCCATCTAAATTCTTCAACACAACTGCCAGAGCATCCTTTCTTATTGCAAATGCAACTGCATTACTGCTTAAAACCCTTTATTTTAAAGTTGTTTATTTAAAATCCCCATCACTCACCTAAGGAGTTCAGGCTTCTTAGCCTGGCATGAAGACCTCTTTTCACAGGGTTCCTGCTTCCCTCTTTATATATGTTTTCTGCTATGTTTACCTTCCATTTTTCCTAGAAACTTGCGTTCCGAGGGTTGTAAGCTTTATGAAGGAAGGTAATACATTTGCCTGGTCCACTGCTGTGTCCCTAATACCTCACAAAGTGGCTGGCAGAAAGTCATGTTCAGTCTGATGCATGAATAAATATACACTGCATTTCTTTCCTCCAGTTGATGAAAGACTATCTGACTCTCCTACTTCAAAGCTCTTACTCTCCCTTTGATTCACTCTTTGTTCCAATCCTGTGTACATGTGTAGGTAAGTGGTAGCAGGCAGAAAGGGGACACGGGGGAATGGGGACCCAGGTGCCAGGTAGTACAACGGATATAAGTGGTACCTGATTCGCTACTATGGATGTCTCTTCAGGTTCAATCCAGAGAAAGGAAGGGATCAACACATTTTCATCCTTACTGGGACTTAGGCATAAGGACACTTACTGGGTAGGAAGAGATTTGGTGAGGGGTACCATCAGAGATCAAAGGGAAAGAACAGAAACCCAACTGTGCTTTTACTTGTTTCAGAAGGGAATCGAAGACTATTGATCAGAAGCCAGCACTTGAATAACTCTGTAAGATCTGAAATGCATGTTATTTTTCCATGTTTGCTATCCATACTTTACTTCCTCTTAGCGTATTTTTTGGGAGCTTAAGGGGAAAAGACTGTAAGCTTGACTTAGAAAACTGCTGAGAAAGTGGTTGCTGAGAACCTAGCATTCCACTCTATGGCCAAGCTTAGGGAAAGTGAATTCCCAGGAAAAAAAATGGATCCCTAGGGGGAAAAAAAGAATGGAAAGGGAAAAGGAAATGGACTGAGACTTACAGAAAGTTAGCAAAGTAGCCAAAGAGCCTGGAACTGATAGATTGTCTCAGGGATTGGCCCTCAGGTTCTGGGATTTGTGGTGGCATATAAATTATCATTTGTAAATTCCCAAAGTGACTCATGAAGTGTTTTGCAGCTTATGGTAGAGCTGGCAGACCAGGAAGTAAGTATGTTTGTGAGGAATGGGAGAAAATCTTGGCATTGACACTGCCATGATTGATATGAGAAACATGCTTACACCCCAGTTTATGGAGGTCTGTTCAACTGGAGGCTTCCGAGAATCACTAGATCACAACTCAGGGAGTATGAAGGGCTCCTCCAACCTGATATCTGAGAATATCTGAGAATACCTGATCTTGAGATCAATTGGAGATGACCAGTAGGAAGGAGTTGGATCGTTGGAAAGATGACTCAGGCTGCAGTGTGGACAATGGATTAGAGAGGGTAGGCTAGGCAGAAAGGAATCTGTGACAAGTAATCTAGATGAGATGATGATGATCTGAACTCAGGTAAGAGCAGTAATCATGGAGAGAAATGGATAAATGCGAAAGATACTTAAGAGGTAGAATCTACAGAATATGATATGGGGGATGAAGAAGCATGGATGTTACCATACACTTATCGAGGAATCCTTTTCTGGTGTAACATCTATTAACTAACACAGCAGAATACTTTTCCATTGAACATATTTTGTTAAACCTAGGTCTACAGTAAAAGATATGACTGAATCTGAGAATACCGGTCATCATGGAGAAGGACAGGCATATATAATATAGCTCACCTTGGGTAGCCCTCTTTTATTGAACATCTGAGTGAGAATGCCAACCCTGGTGGTAGGAGTCATGAACAGGGGGCTCAGGAAGATGCCGCATACCTGATCATACCTTAAAGAGGCATCTGAGAGGGTCATGCTCAATATTTTTTTTTTTTTTTTTGCGGTACACGGGCCTCTCACTATTGTGGCCTCTCCCGTTGCGGAGCACAGGCTCCGGACGCGCAGGCTCAGCGGCCATGGCTCACGGGCCCAGCCGCTCCGCGGCACATGGGATCTTCCCGGATCGGGGCACGAACCCGTGTCCTCTGCATCGGCAGGCGGACTCTCAACCACTGCGCCACCAGGGAAGCCCCATGCTCAATATTAATTGAGGTAGGCAATGTAGCTCTGCCTGTGGGCACCTCTCAGGGTATCTAAAAGTATACTTAGCTGTGAAAAAAAGCTTCTTCCTTGACAGTACGATAAGAAATTTCTCCGTTCCTGGTGGTCATGTCAGTCAGGGCCTCACAGAGTATGTGTTGAGGTTAGAAAGTAGAATTCTTGGACACGAGTATCCAGGTTCTCACACAGTTCAGCACTTGAATTTAAAACCAGGGCGCAATCAGTATTGACATGGGAGGTACCACTGGCAGACTGGCCCGTGAAGATCACCCTGTCATAGCCTTGGTTCCTTGCCCTCCAGAGAGCCGACACCCCTTCACTGGGGAGGATGAGCAGGAGAGACAGAGACACCCGGCCCTCCCAGAACAGGGTGAAGCTGACAAGGTAGGTGCCATTGTTGAAGTCTGTCACCTTTCCCGAAGCGCCTGCCTTCAGGGCTGGGGAGGACATCCTGGCCCTCAGGAAATCCCCGCCATATTCCTTTCTGCGTCCCAAGTGGTCCCTCACCTCCAGCAGGACGTCTAGCTGATCCCCCCTGCAGTATGTGTCTTGAGGGCTGAGGAGGGTGGCTTTGCTGTGTGTGGCACTGGTGGTGGAGCTCACGTGGGTGAAGGGTCTGGGTGGGATCAGCTGGTCTAGTTTCTCCATGATCCCCTTTATTCTCAGCTCAGTCTCTGTTGGTGACTTTAACAGGCTCGGTGATGTTTTAGGCGATGTTTAGTCCCATACGGGACTTTGTGGAGCTGTTCCAGTGGCAGAGAGAAATGGGTAAGTTAGAGTGAACCAAACTGAAGGGGCAAGGAATGTGACATACTATGAAATGAACCTGTCCAAATAATTTTTACTTATTCTGTGTTTGAATATTTATTTACATATTATCATCAATTTTATTTAAACTCTGACAATTTTGAATAAAATGTATACTACACATTTATCTTTAACCTCAGTGTTTTTGAGAATGCCTGAACAGTTGTAGATAAATATATTAAATCCAAAATATAGAGCTCAGAGAATACTTATGAGTAATAAATTGATTCCAGTGCATTTACTCTTCCTTTTCTTATACATCTTATCACCAGTCATCATTACCTTCTGTTAGTTCTACTTATGTATATCTTTTACCCTTGTCTAATAGTCTTTTCTTCCCCAACTGTATTATAGTTCAAGTCACCATTGTTTATTTCCTGAATTGTAGAAGTCATCCCAAGGGTCAAAGCTTCAGTTCCGCTTTCTCACCAATTAATTTTCTCCATTGTTGCTAAATCAGTCCTTCTCAAGCAAAACTCTCTTCAGTCCCTCCCTGCTTAAATCCCTTCAATGGCTTCTCATTACCCTGGGGGTTAAGTCTAATTTTAATATGGCTTTATGCTATGCCCTCTTTTTTAACTCTCTCTTTCCTGCCACTCCTTTTTTGCATTCTATTGATACATTTTAATGAGTAACTGTTTTTATTTTCTGGAGCTGACCTTTCTTTCCTTCAGCTCTCACTCTTTATTAATACATCTCTTCCAGGATGGCTGGCCACCTCCACATTTTCCCCCAAACCACCTAAACATCTGTTAACTTCTTACTGAAAAATCTTTAGAACCTTAGAGGTTCCTTTTTATCCTTTTAACACTAGATCATGTTTTTATAGGTTCTCAAATTCAGTAATTTCCAAATCTTATTGATAGTCAGAGGTGCCTGCAAACTTTTCTAAAAATATGGATTCTCAAGCTGCAGCCCAGATCAGCTGAATCGTAATCACTAAATGCCTTGCCCGAGAGTTTATGTTTTTCAAAAGCCTCACATGCAATCAAGTCAGGTAATTGTGAGAACAATGGTTATAGACTGGTGGTTGTCAACCCTTTTGTACTTTAGAACACACATAAAGCTTAAACAAAAAAAATAGGTCCACTGCACCCCAGCAATAAAATCAGTAAGACCCACGTGGTTGGTACAAAGCAATAGAGTAAATCAAAGGGACAAGAAACAAGAAAATGAGATATAATTAAAAATAAAAATTAACAGAACCCAAGTTCCTTTCAAGGTCAGGAATAAGACAAAAATGTTATCCACTTTAGAAGTCCTGAACAATAAAACAAAACAAACAAGCAAGTGTATGAGAATTGTAAGGGAAGAAGCAAACTGTCTTATTTTTCATTTTTCTTTTCTTTTTTAATTTTATTTTTTGCAGATGTTGTTATTGTCCACCAAAAAACCCCCACCAGAGTTAGCAAATTGTTAGCATTTACAGAGTCAGCAAGGAGCTGGATACAAAATAAACTTGTAAAAATAGCATTTATCTATACTAGTAATAATCACCAGAAAATACAATAGGAGATAATCTCTGACCTTGTTGGAGGCATTTTGAAAACTCTTTTGAAGAACATTTTTAAAAGACCTTGAACGAAAAGCTTTAACATTTTTAAAAGTAGTAGAGCCTAATATTATAAATTTGTTAATTTTCCCTCAAATAATTTAAAAATTCTATGTATTTATTTTTTTAATTGAAGTATAGTTGATTTACAATATTGTGTTAGTTTCAGGTATACAGCAAAGTGATTAGGTTATATCTATCTATCTACCTACATATTTCTGATTATTTTCCATTATAGGTTATCACAATGTATCAAATATTGTTTCCTGTGGTATACAGTAAGTCTTTGTTGCTTATCTGTTTGATGTACAGTAGTCTGTATCTGTTAATCCCATACTCCTAATTTATACCTCCCCCTGCCTCTTTTTCCCTTTTGGTAACCATAAATTTGTTTTCTATGTCTGTGAGTCTGTTTCTGTTCTGTGTATAGATTCATTTGTATTATTTTTTAGATACCACATACAAGTGAGATCATATAAATTTGTCTTTTTCTGACTTCACTAAGTATAATATTCTCTAGGTTCATCCATGTTGCTGCAAATGGCCATATTTCATTCTTTTTTTAATGGCTGAGTAATATTCCATTGTATATACATATACCACCTCTTCTTAATCCAGTCATCTGTTGATGGGTACTTGGGTTGTTTCCATGTCTTGGCTATTGTAAATAGTGCTGCTGTGAACATTGAAGCACATGTGTCTTTTCTAATTATAGTTTTCTCCAGATATATTCTCAGGACTGGAGTTGCTGGATCATATGGTAGCTCTATTTTGAGTTTTTTAAGGAACCTCCATACTGTTTTCCATAGTGGCTATACCAATTTACATTCCCACCAACAGTGTAGGAGGGTTCCCTTTTCTCCACACCCTCTCCAGCATTTGTTATTTGTAGATTTTTTGATGATAGCCATTCTGATAAGTGTGAGGTGATTTCTAATTGTGGTTTTGATTTGCATTTCTCTAATAATTAGTGACGTTGAGCATCTTTTCATGTGCCTGTTGGCCATCTGTATGTCTTCTTTGGAGAAACGTCTATTTAGGTGTTCTACCCATTTTTTGATTATGTCGTTTGTATTTTGTTATTGAGTTGTATGAGCATTTGTGTATTTTAGAAATTAAGCCCTGGTCACTTGCATCGTTTGCAAATATTTTCTCCCATTCTGTAGGTTGTCTTTTCATTTTGCTGATGGTTTTCTTTGCTGTGTAAAACCTTATATGTCTGATTAGGTCCCATTTGTTTATTTTTGCTTTTATTTATATTGCCTTGGGAGACTAACCTAAGAAAACATTGCTATGGTTTATGTCAAAGAATGTTTTGCCTATGTTCTCATCTAGGAGTTTTATGGCATCATGTCTTGTATTTAAGTCTTTAAGCCATTTTGAGTTTATTTTTGTTTATGGTGTGAGGAACTATTCTAACTTCATTGATTTACATGTGGCTGTACAGCTTTCCCAACACTAGTTGTTGAAGAGACTATCTTTTCTCCATTGTATATTCTAGCCTCTTTGTCGAAGATTAATTGACCACAGGTGTGTGGATTTATTTCTGGGCTCTCTATTCTGTTCCATTGATCTATATGACGTTTTTGTACTAGTACCACATTGTTTCTTTTTTTGGCCATCCTCACAAAATGTATTTATTTATTTATTTTCTTATTAGTCATCCATTTTATACACATCAGTGTATACATGTCAATCCCAATCGCCCAATTCATCACACCCCCACCCCCTGCCGCTTTCCCCCCTTGATGTCCATACGTTTGTTCTCTACTTCTGTGTCTCAATTTCTGCTCTGCAAACCAGTTCATCTGTACCATTTTCTAGGTTCCACATATATGCATTAATATACGATATTTATTTTTCTCTTTCTGACTTACTTCACTCTGTATGACAGTCTCTACATATATCCATGTCTCTACAAATGACCCTATTTTGTTCCTTTTTATAGCTGAGTAATATTCCATTGTATATATGTACCACATCTTTATCCATTCATCTGTCGATGGGCATTTAGGTTGCTTCCATGACCTGACTATTGTAAAATAGTGCTGCAATGAACATTGGGGTGCATGTGTCTTTTTTTTGTGTGTGCGGTACGCGGGCCTCTCACTGTTGTGGCCTCTCTCGTTGCGGAGCACAGGCTCCGGACGTGCAGGCTCAGCGGCCATGGCTCACGGGCCCAGCCGCTCCGCGGCATGTGGGATCTTCCCAGACCGGGGCACGAATCCGTGTCCCCTGCATCGGCAGGTGGACTCTCAACCACTGCGCCACCAGGGAAGCCCTGCATGTGTCGTTTTGAATTGTGGTTTTCTCTGGATTTATGCCCAGTAGTGGGATTGCTGGGTCATATGGTAATTCTATTTTTAGTTCTTTAAGGAACCTCCATACTGTTCTCCATAGTGGCTGTATCAATTTACATTCCCTCCAACAGTGCAAGAGGGTTCCCTTTTCTCCACACCCTCTCCAGCATTTGTTGTTTGTAGATTTTCTGATGATGCCCATTCTAAGTGGTGTGAGGTGGTACCTCACTGTAGTTTTGATTTGCATTTCTCTAATAATTAGTGATGTTGAGCAGCTTTTCATGTGCTTCTTGGCCATCTGTATGTCCTTTTTGGAGAAATGTCTATTTAGGTCTTCTGCCCAGTTTTTGATTGGGTTGTTTGTTTTTTTAATATTGAGCTGCATGAGTGGTTTATATATTTTGGAGATTAATCCTTTGTCTGTTGATTCATTTGCAAATATTTTTTCCCATTCTGACGGTTGTCTTTTCATCTTGTTTGTAGTTTACTTTGCTTTGCAAAAGCATTTAAGTTTCATTAGGTCCCATTTGTTTATTTTTGTTTTTATTTCCATTACTCTGGGAGGTGGATCAAAAAAGATCTTGCTGTGATTTATGTCAAAGAGTGTTCTTCCTATGTTTTCCTCTAAGAGTTTTACAGTGTCCAGTGTTACATTTAGGTCTCTAATCAATTTTGAGTTTATTTTTGTGTATAGTGTCAGGGAGTGTTCTAATTTCATTCTTTTACATTTGCTGTTCAGTTTTCCCAGCACCGCTTATTGAAGAGACTGTCTTTTCTCCATTGTATATCCTTGCCTCCTTTGTCATAGATTAGCTGACCATATGTGTGTGGGTTTATCTCTGGGCTTTCTATCCTGTTTTTGTGCCAGTACCATATTGTCTTGATTACTGTAGCTTTGTAGTATAGTCTGAAGTTAGGGAGCCTGATTCCTCTAGCTCCGTTTTTCTCCCTCAAGACTGCTTTGGCTATCCAGGGTCTTTTGTGTCTGCATACAAATTAAAAAAATTTTTGTTCTAGTTCTGTAAAAAATGCCATTGGTAATTTGATAGGGATTGCATTGAATCTGTAGATTGCTTAGGGTAGTATAGTCATTTTCACAATATTAATTCTTCCAATCCAAGAACATGGTATATCTCTCCATCTGTTGATATCATCTTTAATTTCTTTCAACAGTGTCTTATAGTTTTCTGCATAAAGGTCTTTTGTCTCCCTAGGTAGAGTTTATTCCTAGGTATTTTATTCTTTTTGTTGCAATGGTGAATGGGATTGTTTCCTTAATTTCTCTTTCAGATTTTTCATCATTAGTGTATAGGAATGCAAGAGATTTCTGTGCATTAATTTTGTATCCTGCAACTTTACCAAATTCATTGATTAGCTCTAGTAGTTTTCTGGTGGCATCTTTAGGATTCTCTATGTAGACCTTAGACCTGTATTGCTGTAAACTTCCCTCTTAGAAGTACTTTTGCTGCATCCCTAGATTTTGGAAAGTTGTGTTTTTATTTTCATTTGTCTCGAGGTATTTTCTGATTCCCATTTTGATTCCTTCACTGACCCATGGGTTTTTTAGTAGCATTTTGTTCAGTCACCCCATGTTGTGTTTTCTCCGTTTTTCTTCCTGTAGTTAATTTCTAGTTTCATGCTACTGTGATTGCAAAAAATGCTTGATATAACTTCTGTCCTCCAGAGTTTGTTGAGAGTTGTTTTGTGACCTACCATGCGATCTGTCATGGAGAATGTTCCATGTGGTCTTGAAAAGAATGTGTATTCTGCTATTTTTTAATGGAAAGCCTTGTAGATGTGTGTTGACTCCAGTGGTCTAACGTGTCATTTAAGACTGCTGTTACCTTACTGATTTTCTGTTTGGATGGTCTATCCATTGATGTAATTAGGGGTGTTAAAGTCCCCTGCTATTATGCTATTATTGTCAATTTCTCCATTATGTCTGTTAATATTTGCTTTATATATTTAGGTGGTCCATGTTAGGTGCATGTATGTTAATAAGTGTTACATCTTCTTGTATTCATTCCTTTATCATTATATAATTCCCTTCTTTGTCTTTTTTTATAGTCTTTGTTTTTAAAGTATTTTTTGTGATATGAGTATTGCTATACCTGCTTTCTTTTTGTTTCCATTTGCATGAAATATCTTTCCCCATCCTCTTGCTTTTATGCTGTGTGTGTCTTTAGCTCTGAAGTGAGTTTCTTGCAAGCAGCATATGCGTGGGTCTTGGTTTTTTGTTTTTTGTTTTTTTTTTAATCGGCCACCCTATGTCTGTTGTTTGGAACATTTAGTCCATTGAGTTTTATTTTTTTTTAAGATTTAATTTTATTTATTTTTGGCTGCGTTAGGTCTTCATTGCTGCACGTGGGCTTTCTCTAGTTGTGGCAAGCAGGGGCTACTCTTCGTTGTGGTGTGCGGAGTTCTCATTGCGGTGGCTTCTCTTGTTGCAGAGCATGGGCTCTAGGCGTGTGCAGGCTCAGTAGTTGTGGCTCATGGGCTCTAGAGCACAGGCTCAGTAGTTGGGGTGCACAGGCTTCGTTGCTCCACAGCATGTGGGATCTTCCCAGACCAGGGCTCAAACCCATGTCCCCTGCATTGGCAGGCAGATTCTTAACCACTGCACCATCAGGGAAGTCCCTCCATTGACATTTAAAGTGATTATTGTAAGGTATGTACTTAGTGCTATATTGTTACTTGTTTTCTGGTTGTTCTTGTAGTTCTTTTCTGTTCTTTTCTTCATGTTTTAGTTTCTTCCCCTGTAGTTTGATGATTTTCTTTAGTGGTATCCTTGTGTTCCTTTCTGTCTAGTTTTTACGTATCTATTATAGGTTTTTGGTTTGTGGTTACCATGGGGTTTAATATATGTTAACCTATAACTATATCTTTTAAACTGGTAGTCATTTAAGTTCAAACATATTCTAAAAGATCTATAATTTTTACTCCCCCCACCCATGTTTTGTGTTTTTGATGCCATATTTTATATCTTCATGTTTATCCCTTAACTCTTTATTTTAATTATAGTTGATTTTACAAATTTTTGTCTTTTAATCTTTGTACTAACTTAAGTAGTTGATCCACAGGCTTTACTATATATCTGCCTTTCCGAGTGGGATTTTTCTTTTCCTATAGATTCTTTTTTTTGACTGTATTAGTGAGATTTTACTTAAAGCATTTTGAAATTTTTTGTGAGGGGGCTTGAAGGTGGCAGAGATAATGTTTTACAAAAGAATTTTTCCCCCATTATTTTTCTCCTGGGGAGAAAATAGCATCTTTTCAGATGGGCTCTTCCTCTTCTACCCTTGACTTAAATGTCCTCGGTGCTATAGATTCTTACTTCTAGTTGTAGCCTTTTCTTTTCCACTGAGAGACAACCCTTTAACATTTCTCTTAAAGTAGATTTAGTATCGATGAACTCCTTTAGCTTTTGCTTGTCTGAGAAGTTCTTTATCTCTCCTTCAATTCTAAATAATAATATTCCTGGGTAAAGTATACTAGATTGCAGATTTTTCCATTTCAGCACTTTGAATATATCATGGCGCTCTCTTTTGGCGTGCAATGTTTCTGCAGAAAAATCAGCTGATTTTGTATGTGACTGTTTGTTTTTCTCTTGTTACTTTTAGAATTCTTCTATTTCTTACTTTTGCCATTTTAATTATATGTTGTGTTCTGGGTTTGTTTGGGTTCATCTTGTTTGAGACCCTCTGTGCTTCCTGTACCTGGATATGTTTCCTTCTTCATGTTTGGGAACTTTTCAGCCATAATTTCATCAAATGCATTTTGATCCTTTTCTCTCTCTCTTCTCCTTCTGGGCCCCTTACAGTACCAGTGTTGGTATTCTTGATGTGGCACAGGTCCCTTAAACTGTTCTCATTTTCTTAATTTTTTCTTCTCTTTGTTGTTCTGATTAGGTGATTTCCATAATTCTGTCTTCCAGACCACTTATGCATCTTCTGTATGAGCTAGTCGGCTGTTAATTCTTACCAATGTGTTTTTCATTTCAGTTATTGTACTCTTCAGGTCTGACTGGTTCTTTTTTTATATTTTCCAATTCCTTGTTAAAATTCTCACTGTGTTCATCTATTCTTTTCCCTAATTCTGTTAGTGTTCTTATTACTAATTCTTTGAACTCCTTATCTGGTACATTATTTCTGTTTCATTAGTGGGTTTTTTTTTTTAAAGGGGTTTTCTCTTGTTCTTTCATTTGAAACAAATTCCTCTGTCTTCTAATTTTGCTTAACTTCTCTATGACATTAGGTCAAATATTACCTATTTTGATCTTGAACCAGTATCCTTATGTGGAAGCATCCTTACACAGTCTGTGTGTTCCCAGTGAGTTTGTTTGGAGAGCTGGATCTGGCATAAGCATGAATCATGTCTTCCCCCAGGGCATGCTGGCGGCTATCGCCTTGGTAGGAGGTGGGGCTGGAGACTGAAGGACTAGAACTGGAGCTAGGTGTGAGCCTGGGTTTCTCCTCTTCTCAGTTGCCACCACCTCCCTCTTGGGGGTGGGGTCTCTTCCCTAGTTACTAGAGCAGATGCCTTTAGGTTTGGGTCTGAGGTGGCTCCATTCCCTCTAAGTGTGTGCTCTCCCCATTCTCAGCAGCAGCATTCTTGCCCTAGAGGTGAGCTATGCTGGAGCAAGAGGGGCTACTGTGGGCACTTGGTGTGGGTAGAGGCATGAGCTGTGGTAGTCCTGGCCTCAGTCAGAGTTCCAGACCACTTCCTATGTGCTGCCTCCACAAGTGTCAGCAGTGGCCACTCTTGCCCCATTCAGATGCCATTCTGGGTCTGAGCCAGCTCTGTCCCTCACAACTGCACACTCCCCTCAGCCACTACAGCTGCTGCTCTAGTGTGGAGCTTTGCCATGGGGCAAGAGTGGCTAGAGTGGGCGCACGACTCAGGCTGGGGCTTGTGCTGGGGTGGTTGTGGGAAACTGGCCAGAGTCCTGCGCAATTTCAGTCAGCTTCCTCCACCTTGTTTTGGGAGTAAGCAAGTGTGTGTGTGCTCTTCATGAGCAGAGTCTAGGTTTCTTACAGCCCTCTTGTTTGTCCCACTGATTTTCAAACCAGCTAAGGGGACTCATCTTCCTGTTGTCAAACCCCCAGGTTTGGGTTGCCCAATATGTGGCTCTACCTTAGATCCTTCGATCCTCAGGGAGGATCTCTGAGCTTGTGTAATCTCCCTCCTCATCTTTGTCCCCTGCCAGGGGTGCCGGTCCTGACCTGATTGCTTCTCTTCCCTTCCTACCCAACTCTGTGTGGATCTTTCTTACAGCCTTGGTTGTACAAGAGTCTTTCTGCCAGTCACAGTTCGTTTTCAGTGAGAATTTTTCCACATGTAGATGTATTTTTGATGTGTTGGTGGGGGAAGGTGAGCTCCACATCCTCCTACTCTGCCATCTTGATCTCCCCCTGATGGGAATTCTTAACCCTTAGAGTCCTTAAGTCCAAGTGGAAACTAAGAGGTTAGCAGTTGTGGACTGTTGGTCGCGCTAGCATTCTGATGATTGCCAAATTTATAAATGCGTTTAATAATTTCTGGATGTATATTCTTCCTTATAGTAAATTTTTCAATGCCTCAAAAAACATGTTTACTAATAAACCCAAATATCTTTAGTTCCTCTGTAAAAGGAAGCCAAAAGTGGTTAAACCTATGCTCAGTAATTAATGTTTCAGTATTTTATCTTAGTTGAAAATGATCTAGCTATTCGATGAATAGTCATCATTTAACTTATCTCAATATAACTTTAACATTTCAAGTTTTTAAAAAGATTTAGAAACAATTTTTATGTAGACTTATCATAAAGCATAATTACTGTTGAAAAATTCATTAATAAACTTTTATATGTATTTAAGTTACTTATTCTTGGCAATCATGTTTAGATTACTTATGAAAGCTTCACGTGACATTAAATGCTAGTCATCATCTTATCTTTCTTGCTGACAAATTATGTAACAGAGATAATGTGAGCTTATTTAACTTTTAGTAAACCGAGGTAGAATAGAAGTTGTATATCTATATTATATTTGAATACGAAAAATTCCTGTTTTAATTAAACCAACAAACTTAAACTAGCTTTTGTTTACTAAAGATTATCCTAGATCACATGAACCTGAAAAACATTTCAGTAATTTCTATATTCCTGAGAGTATATTTAATTTAAGTCAATCAAACAGACCTCTTTACAAATTCATTTTGGCAATACCACCCAGAGGTAGAAAAATATCACATATCTATAACATGCATACATAGACATACATAAACATACAGACAGATGCAAACAGAGATCTTACAGCTTTCATTTTAAAATTTTAGCCATGACACATATATGATAATGCAAAACTCACTAGTTTATAAAAGAACAGCTGGATCCAAATTGTGTATCTGGCAGATAGAATAAGTTCAGGTTACTTGCTCAGGTGGCTTAAACTTTTCACTAATATTGGTAGTGAAGGTTTTTAAGATTTTTTTATTCACCTAGTTTCCAAATAGCCTTTTTTCTCTCTCTCTTTTTTTCCCCCTTCTGATAAGAATGACCTCCCTGAAGTTTGCATTTTAAAGAGATGGCCCTTAGTTCCTAGAGAAGACAGGGTAGAACATTTAAATATATCTCAAAGGCACAGAGAAAGAATATAAGTTTCTCCTAGAAGGGCTTTTGTTTCCTAAAGCCTGAGTTTTTTCAATACCTACAAACCTTTTGAGATTAAGACGGGATGTTTGGGGATTGGTAAAAAAGGATAGCTGAGATTTTTCGTTCTTGTAAAGACTCAATTTGTAAGACAAGTTGTGCAAGTTGTCTTCAGTTTGTCAGACAGTTTTTAATTCCTCAGAGATTGGGTTGAGGGACTTCCCTGGCGGTCCAGTGGTTAAGACTTTGCCTTCCAACGCAGGGGGTGTGGGTTCAATCCCTGGTTGGGGAGATAAGATCCCACATGCCTCGAGGCCAAAAAGCCAAAACATAAAACAGAAGCAATATTGTAATTGCTTCAATAAAGACTTTAAAAATGGTCCACATCAAAAAATCTTAAAAAAAAAAAAGACTACATTATCTTCAATTTGCTTCTTTATATTTAGCCGAAGATCTTTACTAAGATAGAAGTGAAAAGTTTCCTAGGTTCTCTTTGTAATGTTTCAGTAAATCCTCCCACAAAGGGTTCAGAATGTTTTTCTTTCCCTCTGGGCATGTAGTTTCATTTTAGATTAGGGGCATGGCCAAAAAGGAAAGTTCCTATTAGGCTCTGAATATCAGCTTTTAATTTGGCCAAATTCTGGGAATTCCCCAGTGGTTAGGACTCTGTGCTCTCACTGCCGTGGGCCTGGATTCAGTCCCTGGTCAGGGAACTAAGATCCTGCAAGGCCACGTGGTGGCTTTATTTTAAAATAAAATAAAATAAAAATTGGCCAACTTCTCACCATAAAGCTACTTTAAAAAATCCTTTCAAATATCTTGTTAGGTTTTAGCCAGGACCAGTAGTATGTACTCCTGACCGTACTGAACAACTCCATGGACGTAAGAAGTGTTCCCAAAGAGGGTGCAAAACATACTACTTTCCCCAAATTCAAAGATAACCAAGAGAAAGAAGGACAATTGCCCTGAGAGCTGGCAGCAGTTGGTTGTACCCTAGCTGTAAATGGAGTGCAAACCCACATTTCTGTCCAGCCACGTGTAGTCAGTGGGGTGTGAGCCACAATTCTATCTGGGCATTTTTTAAAAAAAATTTTATTGAAGTATAGTTGATTTACAGTGTGTGTTAATTACTGCTGTACAGTAAAGTGATTCACTGTACATTATATATGTATATTATATATATTCTTTTTAAAATATTCTTTTCCATTAT
>NW_021703784.1:17352040-17456695 GCF_005190385.1 Monodon monoceros | reverse complement strand
TATATGTATATTATATATATTCTTTTTAAAATATTCTTTTCCATTATGGTTTATCATAGATTATTGAATATAGTTCTCTGTGCTATAGAGTAGGACCTTGTTGTTTATCCATTCTATATAAAAAAGCTTACATCTGCTAACCCCACCTGCCATTCCATCCCTCTCCCTTGGTAACCACCAGTCTATTCTCTATGTCTGTGATTCTGTTTCTGTTTCATAGATAGGTTCATTTGTATCATATTTTAGATTCCACATGTAAGTGATACCATATGTTATATGTCTTTCTCTTTCTGACTTACTTCACTTAGTGTAATAATCTCTAGTTGTATCCATGTTGCTGCAAATGGCATTATTTCATTTTTTTTTATGGCTGACTGGTATTCCATTGTATTGACATATATGTACCAATTCTTTATCCATTCATCTGTTGATGGAAGATTAGGTTCTTTCCATGTCTTGGCTATTATGAATAGTGCTGCTATAAACGTAGGGGTGCATGTACCTTTTTTGTTCTGTTTTCTTTTTTTCTTTCTTAACATCTTTATTGGAGTATAATTCCTTTACAATTGTTTGTTAGTTTCTGCTTTATAACAAAGTGAATCATCTATACATATACATATATCTCTATATCTCGTCCCCCTTGCATCTCCGTCCCACCCACCCTATCTTATTCCTCTAGGTGGTCACAAAGCACTAAGCTGATCTCCCTGTGCTATGTGGCTGCTTCCCACTAGCTATCTACTTTACATTTGTTAGTATATGTAAGTCCATGCCACTCTCTCACTTCATCGCAGCTTACCCTTCCCCCACCCCGTGTCCTCAAGTCCATTCTCTATGTCTGCATCTTTATTCCGGTCCTGGCCCTAGGTTCTACAGAACCATTTTTTTTTAGATTCCATATATATGCATTAGCATACAGTATTTGTTTTTCTTTTTCTGACTTACTTCACTCTGTATGACAGATTCTAGGTCCATCAACCTCACTACCAATAACTCAATTTCGTTTCTTTTTATGGCTGAGTAACATTCCATTGCATATATGTGCCACATCATTATGCATTCATCTGTTGCTGGACACTTAAGTTGCTTCCTTGTCCTGGCTATTGTAAATACAGCTGCAATGAACATTGTGGAACATGACTCTTTTTGAATTATGGCTTTCCAGGGTATATGCCCAGTAGTGGGATTGCTGGGTCATATGGTAGTCCTAATTTTAGTTTTTTAAGGAACCTCCATACTGTTCTCCATACTGGCTGTATCAATTTACATTCCCAGCAACAGTGCAAGAGGGTTCCCTTTTGTCCACATCCTCTCCAGAATTTATTGTTTGTAGGTTTTTTGATGATGGCTATTCTGAATAGTGTGAAGTGATACCTCATTGTAGTTTTGATTTGCATTTCTCTAATGATTAGTGATGTTGAACATCTTTTCATGTGTTTGTTGACAATCTGTATATCTTCTTAGGAGAACTGTCTGTTTAGGTCTTCTCCCCATTTTTGGATTGGGTTGTTTGTTTTTTTGATATTGAGCTGCATGAGCTGCTTGTATAGTTTGGAGATTAATCCTTTGTCAGTTGTTTCATTTGCAAATATTTTCTCCCATTCTCAGGGTTGTCTTTTCATCTTGTTTATGGTTTCCTTTGCTGTACAAAAGTTTTTAAGTTTCATTAGGTCCCATTTGTTTATTTTTGTTTTTATTTCCATTTCTCTAGGAGGTGGGCCAAAAAGGGTCTTGCTGTGACTAATGTCATAGAGTGTTCTGCCTGTGATTTCCACTAAGGGTTTTATAGTGTCTGGCCTTACATTTAGGTCTTTAATCCATTTTGAGTTTATTTTTGTGTATGGTGTTAGGGAGTGCTCTAATTTCATTCTTTTACATGTAGCTGTCCAGTTCTCCCAGCACCATTTACCAAAGAGGCTGTCTTTTCTCCATTGTATACTCTTGCCTCCTTTATCAAAGATAAGGTGACCATAAGTGCATAGGTTTATCTCTGGGCTTTCTATCATGTTCCATTGATCTATATTTCTGTTTTTGTGCCAGTACCATACTGTCCTGATTACTGTAGCTTTGTAGTATAGTCTAAGTCAGGAAGCCTGATTCCTCCAGCTCCGGTTTTCTTTCTCAAGATTGCTTTGGCTATTTGGGGTCTTTTGTGTTTCCATACAAATTGTGAAATTTTTTGTTCTACTGTGAAAAATACCAGTGGTAGTTTGATAGGGATTACACTGAATCTGTAGATTGCTTTGGGTAGTATAGTCATTTTCACAATGTTTATTCTTCCAATTCAAGAACATGGTATATCTCGCCATCTGTATCATCTTTAATTTCTTTCATCAGTGTCTTATAATTTTCTGCATACAGGTCTTTTGTCTCCTTAGTTAGGTTTATTGCCAGGTATTTTATTCTTTTTGTTGCAATGGTAAATGAGAGTGTTTTCTTAATTTCGCCTTCATATTTTTCATCACTAGTGTGTAAGAATGCAAGTGATTTCTGTGCATTAATTTTGTATCCTGCTACTTTACCAAATTCATTGATTAGCTCTAGTAGTTTTCTGGTAGCATCTTTAGGATTCTCTATGTATAGTATCATGTCATGTGCAAACAGTGACAGTTTTACTTCTTCTTTTCTGATCTGGGTTCCTTTTATTTCTTTTTCTTCTCTGATTGCTGTGGCTAAGACTTCCAAAACTATGTTAAATAATAGTGGTGAGAGTGGGCAGCTTTGTCTTGTTCCTGATCTTAGAGGAAATGGTTTCAGTTTTCACCATTGAGAACGATGTTTGTGGTGGGTTTGTCATATATGCCCTTTATTATGTTGAAGTAGGTTCCTGCTATGCCTACTTTCTGGAGAGTTTTTATCATAAATCAGTGTTGAATTTTGTTGAAAGCTTTTTCTGTATCTATTGAGATTATCATATGGTTTTTATCCTTCAATTTGTTAATGTGGTGTATTACATTGATTAATTTGTGTATATTGAATAATCCTTGCATTCCTGGAATAAACCTCACTTGATCATGGTGTATGATCCTTTTAATGTGCTGTTGGATTCTGTTTGCTAATATTTTGTTGAAGAATTTTGCATCTGTGTTCATCAGTGATATTGGCCTGTAGTTTTCTTTTTTTGTGACATCTTTGTCTGGTTTTGGTATCAGGGTGATGGTGGCTTCATAGAATGAATTTGGGAATATTTCTCCCTCTGCTATGTTTTGGAAGCGTTTGAGAAGAATAGGTGTTAGCTCTTCTCTAAATGTTTGATAGAATTTGCCTGTGGAGCCATCTGGTCCTGGGCTTTTGTTTGTTGGAAGATTTTTAATCACAGTCTCAATTTCAGTGCTTGTGATTGGCCTGTTTATATTTTCTGTTTCTTCCTGGTTCAGCCTTGGAAGGTTGTGCTTTTCTAAGACTTTGTCCATTTCTTCTAGGCTGTCCATTTTATTGGCATATAGTTGCTTGTAGTAATCTCTCATGATCCTTTGTATTTCTGCAGTGTCAGTTGTTACTTCTCCTTTTTATTTCTAATTCAGTTGATTGAATCTTCTCCCTTTTTTTCTTGATGAATCTGGCTAATGGTTTATCAATTTTGTTTCCCTTCTCAAAGAACCAGCTTTTAGTTTTATTGATCTTTGCTATTGTTTCCTTCATTTTTTTTTTTGCATTTATTTCTGATCTGATTTTTATGATTTCTTTCCTTCTGCTAACTTTGGGGTTTTTTTTTGTTCTTTATTTCTCTAATTGCTTTAAGTGTAAGGTTAGGTTGTTTATTTGAGATTTTTCTTGTTTTTTGAGGTAGGATTGTATTGCTATAAACTTTCCTCTTAGAAGTGCTTTTCTGCATCCCATGGGTTCTGGGTCTTCATGTTTTCATTGTCATTTTTCTCTAGGCATTTTTTTATTTCCTGTTGATTTCTTCAGTGATCTCTTGGTAATTTAGTAGTGTATTGTTTAGCCTCCATGTGTTTGTATTTTTTACAGTATTTTTCCTGTAATTAATATCTAGTCTCATAGCGTTGTGGTCAGAAAAGATACTTGATATGATATCCATTTTCTTAAATTTACCAATGCTTGATTTGTGACCAAAGATATGGTCCCTCCTGGACAATGTTCCATGAACACTTGAGAATAAAGTGTATTCTGTTGTTTTTGGATGGAATGTCCTGTAAATATCAATTAAGTCCATCTTGTTTAATGTGTCATTTAAAGCATGTGTTTCCTTATATATTTTCATTTTGGATGATCTGTCGATTGGTGAAAGTGGGGTGTTAAAGTCCCCTACTATGATTGTGTTACTGTCCATTTCCTGTTTTATGGCTGTTAGCATTTGCCTTCTGTATTGAGGTGTTCCTATGTTGGGTGCATAAATGTTTACATTTGTTATATCTACTTCTTGGATTGACCCCTTGATCATTATGTAGTGTCCTTCTTTGTCTCTTGTAATAGTCTTTATTTTAAAGTACATTTGTCTGATATGAGAATTGCTACTCCAGCTTTCTTTTGATCTCCATTTGCATGGAATATCTTTTTCCATCCCCTTACTTTCAGTCTGTATGTGTCCCTAGGTCTGAAGTGGGTCTCTTGTAGACAGCATATATATGGGTCTTGTTTTTGTATCCATTCAGCCAGTCTGTGTCTTTTGGTTGGAGCATTTAATCGATTTACATTTAGGTAATTATCGATATGTATGTTCCTATTACCATTTTCTTAATTGTTTTGGGTTTGTTTTTGTAGGTCTTTTCCTTCTCT
The DNA here is from genome assembly GCF_005190385.1 of Monodon monoceros. Classification (NCBI taxonomy): domain Eukaryota; kingdom Metazoa; phylum Chordata; class Mammalia; order Artiodactyla; family Monodontidae; genus Monodon; species Monodon monoceros. The sequence continues at coordinate 17,451,955 of NW_021703784.1, read as the reverse complement.
TGTGTTTCCTGACTAGAGAAGTTCCTTTAGCATTTGTTGTAAAGTTGGTTTTGTGGTGCTGAATTCTCTTATCTTTTGCTGTCTGTAAAGGTTTTTTAAATTTCTCCGTCGAATCTGAATGTGATCCTTGCTAGGTAGAGTAGTCTTGGTTGTAGGTTTTTCACTTTCATCTCTTAAAATATGTCCTGCCACTCTCTTCTGGTTTGCAGAGTTTTTGCTGCAAAATCAGCTGTTAACCTTATGTGGATTCCCTTGTATGTTATTTGTTGCTTTTCCCTTGCTGCTTTTAATATTTTTTCCTTGAATTTAATTTTTGATAGTTTGATTAATATGTGTCTTGGTGTGTTTCTCCTTGGATTTATCCTGTATGGGACTCCATGCGCTTTCCTGGGTTTGATTGACTATTTCCTTTCTCATGTTAGGGAAGTTTTCAACTATACTCTCTTCCAATATTTTCTCAGACCGTTTCTTTTCTCTTCTTCTTCTGTGATCCCTATAATTTGGATTTTGGTGTGTTTAATGTTGTCCCAGAGGTCTCTAAGACTGTCCTCAATTCTTTTCATTCTTTTTTCTTTATTCTGCTCTGCAGTACTCATTTCCACTATTTTGTCTTCCAGGTCACTTATCTGTTCTTCTGCCTCAGTAATTCTGCTATTGATTCCTTCCAGAGAATTTTTAATTTCATTTATAGTGTTGTTTATCATTGTTTGTTTGCTCTTTAGTTCTTTTAGGTCCTTGTTAAATGTTTCTTGTATTTTCTCCCTTCTATTTCAAAGTTTTTGGATGATCTTTATATCATTACTCTGAATTGTTTTTCAGGTAGACTGTCTATTTCCTCTTCTTTTGTTTGGTCTGGTGGGTTTTTACCTTGCTCCTTCATCTTCTGCGTATTTCTCTGTCTTCTCATTTTGTTTAACTTACTGTGTTTGGGGTCTCCTTTTTGCAGGATGCAGGTTCATAGTTCCCTTTCTTTTCGTTGTCTGCCCCCAGTGGGTGAGGTTGACTCAGTGGGTGTGTAGACTTCCTTGTGGAGGGGTCTGGTGCCTGTGTTCTGGTGGGTGGGGCTGGACCTTGTCTTTCTGGTGGGCAGTGCTATGTCCGGTGATGTGTTTTGGGGTTTCCGTGAAGTTAGTATGATTTTAAGCAGCCTCTCTTCTAATGGTGGGTTTGTGTTTCTGTCTTCCTAGTTGTTTGGCATGGGGCATCTAGCAGTAGAATTTGCTGGCTGTTGGGTGGAGCTGGGTCTTAGTGTTGAGACGGAGATCTCTGGGAGAGCTCTCACTGATTGATATTACATGGGGTCAGGAAGTCTCTGGTGGTCCAATGTCCTGATCTTGGCTCTCCCATCTTGGAGGCTCAGGCCAGACATCAGGCCAGAGCACCAAGTCCCTGTCAGCCACATGGGTCAGAAGATAAGGGAGAAAAAAAAGAAAGAAAGAATAATAATAAATAATAATAAATTGAAAAAAATTATTAAAATAAAAAAATAATAAAAAAGCAAAAGAAGAGAGCAACCAAACCAATAAACAAATCCACCAATGATAATAAGTGCTAAACACTAAACTAAGATAAACATAAAAATCAGAAACAAATCAGTTGCCGACAGCAAGCCCCAAGTCTCCAGTTGCTTCCAAATCCACCACTACAGTTTTGGGATGATTCATTGTGTATTCAGGTATTCTGCAGATTCAGGGAACATCAAGTTGATTGGGGGGATTTAATCCACTGCTCCTGAGGCTGCACAGAGAAATTTCCCTTTCTTTTCTTTGTTCACACAGCTCCTGGGGTTCAGCTTTGGTTTTGGCCCCACCTCGTGTATGTTGCCCTCAAGTATCTGTTCCCCACCCAGACAGGAGGGGGTTAAAGTAGTGGCTGATTAGGGGGCTCTTGCTCATTCAGGCAGGGGGGTAGGTAGGGGTACGGTAGTTATAATTGGAATGTGGGGTGAGCCTGTGGTGGCAGAGGCCGGCATGATGTTGCAACAGCCTTGGGCATGTCGTGTGTTCTCCTGGGGAAGTTGTCCCTGGATCACGGGACCCTGGCAGTGGTGGGCTGCACAGTCTCCTGGGGGGTGGGGTGTAGATAATGACCTGTGCTTGCACACAGGATTCTTGGTGGCTGCAGCAGCAGTGTTAGCATTTCATGCTTGTCTCTGGGGTCCAAGCTGATAGACGTGGCTCATGCCCATCTTTGAAGCTCATTTAGGTGGTGCTCTGAATCCCCTCTCCTCGCGCACCCTGAAACAATGGTCTCTTGCCTCTTAGCCAGGTCCAGACTTTTTCTCGGACTCCCTCCCAGCTAGCTGTGGCGCACTAACCCCCTTCAGGCTGTGTTCATGCAGCCAACCCATCTTCTCCTTGGGATCTGAACTCCGAAGCCCAAGCCTTAGCTCCCAGCCCCCACCTGTCCCGGCAGGTGAGCAGACAAGCCTCTCAAGCTGGTGAGTGCTAGTCAGCACCGATTCTCTGTGCAGGAATCTCTCCACTTTGCCCTCTGCACCCCTGTTGCTGCGCTCTCTTCCGTGGCTCTGAAGCTTCCTCCCCAATACCCCCGTTTCCGCCACGAAGGGACTTCCTAGTGTGTGGAAACTTTTCCCCCTTCGCAGTTCCCTCCCAGAAGTGCATGTCCTGTCCCTATTCTTTTGTCTCTGTTTTTTCTTTTTTCTTTTGCCCTACCCAGGTACGTGGGAAGTTTCTTGCCTTTTGGGAGGTCTGAGGTTTTCTGACAGCGTTCAGTAGGTGTTCTGTAGGAGTTGTTCCACATGTAGATGTATTTCTCATGTATTTGTGGGGAGGAAGGTGATCTCCACGTCTTACTTCTGTGCCATCTTGAAGGTCTCCCCCAGCATTCGGTTAGTTTTTAAGTGCTGGACTCAGTTTTGACTGAGTTCTGAGTAACAGTACTGATAGAGCCTTAAAAGCAGAAAAAACAAAAACAAAAAACTTTTCTCTCTTTATTCTGACAGTTGTGTGGCCTAGTTAAAATGATATTTATGAGATAGCTAGTGGGAAGCAGCCGTATAGCACAGGGAGATCAGCTCGGTGTTTTGTGACCACCTAGAGGGGTGGGATAGGGACGGTGGGAGGGAGACACAAGAGGGAGGAGATATGGGGATATATGTATATGTATAGCAGATTCACTTTATTATAAATCAGAAACTAACACACCATTGTAAAGAAATTATACTTCAATAAAGATGTTAAAATAAAAATACAGACTAAGAGACGTGAGAGGTTCCAGTAAAGGAAGTGGTCAGCTGTGGTAAAAGATAATAAAAAGTCTCTTGCCTCTTCGGCAGTTCCAAACTTTTTCCCGGACTCCCTCTCAGCTGGCTGTGGCTCACTAGCCCCTTCAGGCTGTGTTCACGCAGCCAACCCCAGTCCTTTCCCTGGGATCCGACCTCCAAAGCCCTAGCCTCAGCTCCCAGCCCCCACCTGTCCCGGTGGTTGAGCAGACAAACCTCTCAGGCTGGTGAGTTCTGGTCAGCACTGATCCTCTGTGTGGGAATCTCTCTGCTTTGTCCTCTGCACCCCTGTTGCTGTGCTCTCCTCTATGGCTCTGAAGCTTCCCACCTGCCCACCCTTGGTCTCTGCCAGTGAAGGGGCTTCCTAGTGTGTGGAAACTTTTCCACCTTCACAGCTCCTTCCCAGAGATGCAGGTCCTGTCACTATTCTTTTGTCTCTGTTTTTTCTTTTGCCCTACCCAGGTATGTGGGTATTTTCTTGCCTTTTGGGAAGTCTTCTGCCAGCGTTCAGTAAGTGTTCTGTAGGAGTTGTTCCACATGTAGTTGTATTTTTGATGTATTTGTGGGGAGGAAGGTGATCTCCACGTCTCACTCCTCTGCCATCTTGAAGGTCCCCCCTGTAAGTTATTTCTATACACGTTCTGCTCTTTTGTTGGATTGTGAGTACTTTCTGGGCAGGGATCAAATCTTATTCTTTCTTGTTTTTCTAAGTTTGTCAAGCCTTTTACGGTAACCACTTTTATCAATATCATTGTTTATATTCCAAAGGAGCAAATCTTTTCTGGCAACACAAAGGGTACAACTCATATGTCCATATTCTCTTTTCCTTTTTAAGGCTGCAGTCATCAATAGATAAAGGTGAAAAATACAATCTATGTCCCTAAATTCTTCGTTTCTAAGTCAGAGCATCAAAATATTTTGGGATACACATCTCATGGCCTTTGGCAGATCGGATGAATCTTGGAGGCTCTGTGTCATATCATGAATTTATTGTCCTGAAAGAGAATATGTCTTTATTACATGCCATGCCATTTTATACATAAACCTCTTCCTAATTCTAAATAGGTGGATATTAGCAACTATTGCATCTCGCTTCCTCCCTGGCAAATGTGAAAGGAATCTTTATTTTATTCAGCACATATAAACTGAGCTATTGATATATTCTGGGCATTGTTCTACATGCTGTGGGCAAAGCATCTAGTGAACAACACAAGGCCCTTACAGTTAGGGAGCTTAGAATCTAGCATTGAGTAGAACAGGTAAAAATCACATATATGACCTAACTTAATGAGAGCATTTTGGTTAGTGATACATAGTCATATGAAAAGAGAACATGACCAAGTAATTAACTAATGGAGAGATGGAGAGACCTACTTCTATATTGTGTGGTCAGGAAGAATGATCTCTCAGGAGATAGTTGACTGGAGACTGGACTGACAAGAAGACAGCCTTGTGGATCATTGGAAGGAAATTTAGAAGCCGTTGAAAGATTTTACCTAAGGATATGAAATAATCTGTTTTCCATTTTAAAAGATCAATCTGGCTGCTTTGTAGAGATTGACTTGTGAAGTGTCAAGATTATAAGCAGAAAGACCAGTCATTTCCTAAATCCAGGAAAGAAGTGGTATAGCTTGGGCTAGGATGGTGGCAATGGAAGTAGAAAAGAAGAGACAGATTTTCTACATATATTTAAAGAAAATATGGCAGGACTTTGGAATGAGTGAAAGAAATGGATGAATCAAGGATAGCTTCTAATTACTGTATGGATTTTACTAACATTTTTTGAATTGGAGAAGACTGGGGACAAATGTGTTCTGGAATATAAATCAAGAATTCCATCTTGATCATGTTGGGTTTGAGATGCTTCCTAGATAGGTAAATGGAGAGTTAAGTAAGCAATGGGATATGCAAGTCCTAAGCAGTGAGATATGCCAGTCCTAAACTCAGTGGAGAGATCAGACCTGGAGACACATATTTAGAAGTCATTGAATACAGGTAGTATGTAAACCCAAGAGTGGATATCACCCAGAATGACAGCATAGATAGAACAAAGCAGGTGGTAGGACTGAACCCCAGGGTATTCCAAATTTAGAGGCCAAGAGGTGGAATTAGCAAAGGAGAGTGGGAGGGAGCCTCCAGGGAGGCCGGGGGAAAACACAGAAAGAGTCATGTCTCACAAAATAGGAAAGTGAAGGTTTAAATAAAGAAGGCTTATTCAACTTGGTTAAATTTTACTGAGAGGCTGAACTGGATGAAGATAGAGAAGCGGCCATTGGGATGGACAATATGAAGGTGACTTCAACAAGAGCAATGTAGAACACAAGCCCAACTGGGATATTTTGTAACAGAGAAGAGGAGGTAGTGAGGACATTTTCAAGAAGGTATTGTGCAAAGAGGAGAAGATATGTGTCAATATCTGAAGAGAAAAGTAATATCAGGGGATATATATAATTTCTACTTATAATTTCTATTTTTTTGCTTTGTAGTCTATTTATTTCTTAAAATATTAGCTCTTTACCATATCATTAGAAATTTTATTTTTATTTTATTTATTAAAAAAATTTATTGCAATATAGTTGATTTACAATGTTGTGTTAGTTTCTGCTGTAAAGCAAAGTGAATCCATTATACATGCACATATATCCACTCAGTTTTAGATTCGTTTCCCATATAGGTCATTACAGAGTATTGAATAGAGATCCCTGTCCTATACCATAGGCCCTTATTAGTTATCTATTTTATATATAGCAGTGTGTATATGTCAATCCCAATCTCCCAATTTATCCCTCCCCCTCTTATCCCCTGGTTTGTTTTCTACATCTGTGACTCTACTTCTGTTTTGTAAATAACATTTGTACCCTTTTGTTTAAGATTACACCTGTAAGAGATATCATATGATATTTGTCTTTCTCTGTCTGTACTTCACTCAGTATGACAATCTCTAGGTCCATCCATGTTGCTGGAAATGGCATTATTTTGTTCTTTATTTAATGGCTGAGTAATATTCCATTGTATATATGTATCACATCTTCTTTATCCATTCCTCTGTTGATGGACACTTAGGCTGCTTCCTTGTCTGGCTATGGTAAATAGTGCTGCAATGAGCATTGGGGTGCATGTATGTTTTTGAATTATGGTTTTCTCTAGGTATGCACCCAGGAGTGGGATTGCTGGGTTGTATGGTAGTTCTATTTTTAGTTTTTCAGGGAACCTCCATACTGTTCTCCATAGTGGCTATTACCAATTTACATTCCCACCAACAGTGCAAGAGGGTTCCCTTTTCTCCACACCCTCTCCAGCATTTATTGTTTGTTGATATTTTGATGATGGCCATTCTGACCAGTGTGAGTTGGTACCTCACTGTGGTTTTGATTTGCATTTCTCTAATAATTAGTGATGTTGAGCATCTTTTCAGGTGTTTTTTGGCCACCTGAATGTCTTCTTTGGAGCAATGTCTGTTTCAGTCTTTCACCCATTTTTTAATTGGGTTGTTCATTTTTTTGATATTGAGCTGAATGAACTGTTTGTATATTTTGGAGATTAATCCCTTGTCGGTTGCTTCATTTGCAAATATTATCTCCCATTCTGAGGGTCATCTTTTTGTTTTGTTTATGGTTTCTTCTGCTGTGCAAAAGCTTTTTTTAATAACAAATTTATTTATTTATTTATTTATTTTTGGCTGCATTGGGTCTTTGTTGCTACACATGGGCTTTCTCTAGTTGTGGTGAGCGGGGGCTACTCTTCATTGTGGTGTGCAGGCTTCTCCTTGCAGTGGCTTCTTTTTATTGTGGAGCATGGACTCCAGGTGCATGGGCTTCAGTAGTTGTGGCACACAGGCTCAATAGTTGTGGCTCATGGGCTCTAGAGAGCAGGCTCAGTAGTTGTGGCGCACGGGCTTTGTTGCTCCACGATATGTGGGATTTTCCCGGACCAGGGCTCAAACCAGTGTCCCCTGCATTGGCAGGTGGATTCTTAACCACTGTGCAACCAGAGAAGTCCCTGTGCAAAAGCTTTTAAGTTTAATTAGATCCCATTTATTTATTTTTGTTTTTATTTTCATTACTCTAGTAGGTGGCTCAGAAAGGATCTTGCTGCAGTTCATGTCAAAGAGTGTTTTGCCTATGTTTTCCTCTAAGAGTTTTATAGTGTCTGGCCTTATATTTAGGTTTTAATCCATTTTGAGTTTATTTTTGTGTATGGTGTTTGGGAGTGTTCTAATTTCATTCTTTTACATGCAGCTGTCCAGTTTTCCCACACCACTTATTGAAGAGGCTGCCTTTTCTCCATTGTATATTCTTCTTCTTTGTCATAGATTAAGTGACCATAGGTGTGTGGGTTTATCTCTGGGCTTTCTATCCTGTTCCATTGATCTATATTTCTATCTTTGTGCCAGTACCATACTGTTTTGATTACTGTAGCTTTGTAGTATAGTCTGAAGTCTGGGAGCCTGATTCCTCCAGCTCCATTTTTCTTTCTCCAGATTGCTTTAGCTATTCGGGGTCTTTTGTATTTCCATACAAATTGTGAATTTTTTTGTTCTAATTCTGTGAAAAATGCCATTAGTAATTTGATAGGGATTGCATTGAATCTGTAGATTGCTTTGTGTAGCATAGTCGTTTTCACAATGTTGATTCTTCCAATCCAAGAACATGGTATATCTCTTCATCCGTTTTTGTCATCCTTTATTTCTTTCATCAGTGTCTTACAGTTTTCTGAGTACAGGTCTTTTGCCTCCTTAGGTAGGTTTATTCCTAGGTTTTTTGTTTTTTTTTTTTGATGCAATGGTAATTGGGATTGTTTCCTTAATTTTTCTTTCTGATCTTTCATTGTTAGTGTATAGGAATGAAAGAGATTTCTGTGCATTAATTTTGTATCCTGCAACTTTACCAAATTCATTGATGTGTGCTAGTAGTTTTCTGTTAGTATCTTTAGGATTTTCTGTGTATAGTATCATGTCATCTGCAAACGATGACAGTTTTACTTCTTTGCCAATTTGGATTCCTTCTAATTCTTTTTCTTCTCTGATTGCTGTGGCTAGGACTTCTAAAACTATGTTGAATAATAGTTGTGACAGTGGACATTTTTGTCTTGTTGTTGATGTTAGAGGAAATGCTTTCAATTTTTCACCATTGAGAATGATGTTTGCTGTGGGTTTGTCATATATGGTCTTTATATGCTGAGGTAGTTTCCCTCTGTGGTCAGTTTCTGGAGAGTTTTTATCATAAATGGGTGTTGAATATTGTCAAAAGCTTTTTTTGCATCTACTGAGATGATAACATGGTTTTTAATTCCTCAATTTGTTAATGTGGTGTATCACATGCATTGATTTGCATATATTGAAGAATGCTTGCATTCCTGGGAGAAATCCCACTTGATCATGGTGGATGAGCCTTTTAATGTGTTGTTGGATTCAGTTTGCCAGTATTTTGTTGAAGATTTTTGTGTCTATGTTCATCAGTGATATTGGCCTGTAATTTTCTTTTTTTGTGTGATATCTTTGTCTGGTTTTGGCATCAGGATGATTGTAACCTTATAGAATGAACTTGGGAGTATTCCTTCCTCTGTAATTTTTTGGAATAGTTTGAGAAGGGTAGGTGTTAACTCTTCTCTAAATATTTGATAGAATTTGCCTGTGAAACCATCTGGTCCTGGACTTTTGTTTGTTGGAAGATTTTTAATCACTGTTTCAATTTCAGTACTTATGATTGTTCTGTTCATATTGTCTATTTCTCCCTGGTTCAGTCTTGGAAGGTTGTACCTTTCTAAGAATTTGTCCATTTCGTCCATGTTGTCCATTTTATTGGCATATATTTGCTTCTAGTAGTATCTTATGATCCTTTGTATTTCTGTGGTGTCTGTTGTAACTTCTCCTTTTTCATTTCTAATTTTATTGAGTTGAGTCCTTTCCCTATTTTTCTTGATTAATCTGGCTCAATGTTTATCAATTTTGTTTATGTTCTCAAAGATCCAGCTTTTAGTTTCATTGACCTTTGCTATTCTTTTCTTCATATCTATTTCATTTATAACTGCTCTGATCTTTATGATTTCTCTCCTTCTACCTACTTTGGGTTTTGTTTGTTCTCCTTTCTCTAGTTGCTTTAGTTGTAAGGTTTGGTTGTTTATTTGAGATTTTCTTGTTTCTTGAGGTAAGATTGTATTGCTATAAACTTCCCTCTTAGAGCTGCTTTTGCTGCATCCCATAGGTTTTGGATCATCGTGTTTTTGTTGTCTTTGTCTCTAGGTATTTTTGATTTCCTCTGTGATTTTTTCAGTGTTCCATTGGTTATTTAGTAACATATTGTTTAGCCTCTGTTTACTTTTTTTTAAAGATGCAAACTATCATAACTATTACTAGAGCATGGTCTTGTTGTTTCCTGAGGAAATGGCCCAGTAAAAAGGAGTGGGTTGATGACTGTCACAGTTATCAGTGCATTGCCTCTCAGCTCCAAATTCACCCTTCAATATATTCTCTGCAGTGACAGACAGAATTATTTTAAGTACCTCTCCTTAAGGTCAGCATGTTGTTGAGCTTTGTCATTAGAGGGCATTGGAGGGACAGTACAGGAGGAAGGCACTATCCCCTGTCACTGCCTACAACAGTGGGTGGGCATTGTGAGTATGGAGAGTTCCAGTGGAGCTCTTCCTGTCTTGTTCCTAGAACCAGGCAATTTCTCAGTGACCTTGTAGGCTTGTCCTTTCCCAACAATAACTTTCCCTGGCTTTTGTACACAGAAAACGACAATCTATGGCTTCCTGCCAGTGAAGGCCTCCTGCTTGCACAGGCTCTGATTCCCTCTGCAGGTCCCTGGGCAGGTCAGCTGCCCCGGCCCCCACCCACCTTACATGCCCCTGCCCCTGCTTGCTGATCACCTGTATTCCATCTGCACTACAGAGGGTCACTTTCTGCTTGCCCAGCAATTGCAGACCGTCTGTGACCTGGACAAACCAGTGATCTTCTCTGCTGCCCAGTGGGCTGAACTACATCTTCCTCAGCAGGGTCTGAATTCTAGCCTTGGGGAGGGCCACTTCCAAGTTGCTCCTTCCTTGGATACCCTCTCTCTTCCCTAAGGGTACAATATAGAGTTTCTTCTATCTTACAGTCACTCGTTTATCAGAGTGTAATAATTTTTTATATCAGACATCCTGTAATTTTTAATATTCTCAGTTTCTTCTCAGTATACTCTTTAACATCCTTACCTCTTGATAATAATCATTTCCCTTGGAAATATTTACCTATTTGTTTCCTTTAATCCATCTTGTCTAAGAATCCATTCTATCCAAAAGGCTGTGTGCCAGTCATTTTTACTTGTTTCTCTCATTGGAAGACCAGTTTGCAGTTGCTACAGACATACTGCACAAGCATCTCAGACAGGAAATGACCCACCAAACATCAAGCAGACGTGGCAACAGTTACTCTGTGTTTATAATGTTTCATTTTGAGAAAAACTGATTCATTTTTGGGAAGAACTGAAATCATTTTGGATTTCCCCTAGAAAGTGCTAACTTCTGAGGTCTATCATTCTGAATGCATTACCCTGAGCTTGCACTTCCTCTTAGGGTTCACACATTACAAACAAATACTTATTCTCTTTTCTTTTCTTTCAAAAAAAAATCTCTGGGTCACATTCTAATTTTAGTTGCTCTTCTAAAATTATAGTACTCTGTGTTCTTTAAAAAAAAATCTGTCCCTTTAGCAAGACCTTCAGTGACCCTGCCAACCTTACCCAATTGGAGAGTGGTAATGGAAAGTCACTTTATTAATAAAAGAAAACAGATGCTGTTCCAAAGTTCCATGGTTTCACAACTCTTGTTCATTCTGACGTTAGCAACTATAGCAGTCTGTGATGATGCCTGAGTTGTTACCAGTCCCTCTCTCCCTCCCTCCCTTCTTTCTTTCCTTCTTTTCTCTCTTGCTTTCCCTTTCTCTTTCTCTCTTTCCCTCCCTCTCCCCTTCCTCCCTCCCTATTCTTTCCCTCCCTCCCTCCCTTTCTTTATTTTCTTCCTTCTCTTTCTCCTTGTTTTCTTCCTTCTCTCTTTCCTACCCTCTCTCTTATTTTCCTTCCTTTTCTCCCTCCCTCAGTTGCCTTCCCATTATAATTAGGATAGAATTCAAACTCCTTGCCATAGACTACAAAGGCCACATGTGATCTGGCCCGTATCTTCCTTTCTAACTTCTTCTCCCTCCATATTTCTCGCACTGACAATACTCCAGGCATAATGGTCTCCTGTTCTTTAAATAAACCAAGCTCCATCATGTCTCAGGGGTTTGGCACTTGCCATTCTTTCTTAAGGATTGCTGTCTTCACTTTGTCTCACGGATGCCTCCTTTCCATTATTTTGATCTCCCTTTTAATGGCTTCTCCTCTGAGATGCCTTTTTGAACTGCTCTAACTAGTCACCTCCATCACCACCATGCTGTCACTCTGCAGCACATTACCCTATTATATACTTTATTCATACTACTTTAGTAGTGTGGGATTATTTTATATCTTTTTTGTTTATCTTTTTCCTTTATTACAATATAAGTTCTTTGATGGCAAAAAATTCATGTGCCTTCTGGACCACTGTATCTCTAAAGTCTTGAATAGTTCCTGACACATGATAAGGGACTTAATATTTTTGACCATCTGTTTACTGGGCACTGAACTGTGAATTGTGGTTCATGGGCAAATAAGTAGAAAAATTATTATCCCTTTGCTGAAGGAAACTGGATAAATGGATTTAAGATATTCCTATTATAATTGTCTTTTCCTAGATGGAACAAGAGTAGGTCAGGGGCCCAGTGATATCTGGGGCATGGTTTAGAGGGAAAAATTAAGGAAGAATATTATACCAAAATACTTTATAATAATTATATCACCCTATTCAACTGAAATTCTCATATCATTCTTTTTCGGTCAAATTTTGGGAAGGCCTATTACAATGCAAGTGAACGTGATGAAAATAGTAACCCATATGTGTAGATTATAGAAACCAATGTTGTTGATTATCTACATTATGGTTTTCAAACATTTTAAGCGGTAGAACCTTTTTTTCAAATCAAAAGCCTACCCAGAAGCCCAATAAACATGGGTAAAAATGGCTGATATTCTGGCTGAAGTGGTGTGGAAGAATAGGTACCCTGCGCACCGAGCACTTCTCCTAACTCCTGTCCCTCCAGGCAGTACCTGCAGCACCACCCAGAGCTGCACAGAGCAAGGTTTGAAAATCACAAATCTCAGACTAACTCCTTAGTTTCAGAAACTGAGGCCCAGAGAGCTGAAGTGACTTATCCAAAGTTATGTAATTACTGTCAACAGAAGGACTGAAGCCCAGCTCTCTGAGTCCTAGAGCACTGTGCTTTCAACTGTTTAATCTGGTATTCCTGAAGGATAAATTCTATAGAATAGATTAGCTCCTAGCAGTGGGAGTCCCTCTAGGGAGAGAAATGTCAGAGGCTTTCAGTATCCAGAGGGTCTTGCTTCAAATTCTCCTGCTCCTTCAGGACCATGTACATGGAGCATTGCCTCAAAAGACTTCTCTTCCCACTTGGAAATCATCTTGAACTTGTCTCATAAATAAGGAAATGGGACTACTTTCTCCAAATATTTATTTTATAATGACTTTATTGCTCTGAATTTCCATGCATCACAGAGAACTTTTAACCATTAGGTGTCTTGACCTCCTGCTTGTGAAAAGTGGCATGACTCTGATCAAGAAGTGTAGCTCCTTTTCATAAGTATTTTTGTGTTTATTTGTAAGTGGAAGCCCAAATTAGAAATAACTGATTTGGTTGAGTTGCTGGTTAATAAATCAGCCATAGTGCAGATTTTCTCTTGTTAATTGAGAGTTCAGAGCCAACAGCATCTGGCATGATAGCAAACACTTAATAGATGTCTTTAATTAAGTGAATAAATTAAAGCAATATGTTTTATCTAGCAAATAAAGTTTAACAATATATTAATCTGATTTCTGACTACAGATTGGGACGGGTGGACATTATTTGTGCCATATGCAATTGTTATATCCCAGGCATCAATAATGCTCACATTGAGATCCTGAAAAATGTCCTTTATGGCAAGATATTGGATGTAACCATGAAAGTCACTAAATCTCTCCACATCACTGTGCATCTCCCTGATGTTTTCTGCCTTGATGATAACCACAGTGTCTGGGCTTCTCAGAAGAAGGCGCTGAACTGCGTCATGGATACTGAGGGCCCTTCGGAGAAAAACATTAATGGGAAAGGGTCTGAAGTGCTGGCCCAGAGAAATAACAATGATAGTACTTTTTCCTCCTCCAGTTCTGTCAATAACCCGAGCGATGTACTCAATCTCTTTGACTGAATAGGTCAGTGATGCAACCAAGGGGTAACTATGCTTTTGCCACTGGATTTTGATATTCTTGTCCAAGTCCACAGCAAATTGTTTTTGAAATTTTCCAGATTCATGCAGATCCACTGACTTCAGGGCTGATGACAAAGGAAAAAAAGTTACAAAGGTCATAAAAATAGAAGAAAAGATTTGGTGTTTATGATTAAATAAGTTAATCCTGACTACTTTATTATAGGTTTAAATGAGAGAATAGTTTGAAAATTATTGAGCAACCAAAAGTGTTATACAAATAGGAAATTATATCTGCCCCTCTGTAGAACCATGTAGAACCAAATCGACTGGCGATGGTGAGCACTGAGATCACTTCACTGGAGGATGATGGAGTCACTTTTGTGGGTATTAGTTTTGTACGTTTTGCTAACTATAGACTAAGTTCATTTGAAGATAGAGAAAGATACCAATTGATGTCTTTATATTTCAAAAAACAAGTAACCCTATTTCCCCAAGTCCTCTGTAAGTTCCCTTAAGACTGGAATTATATTTTATACTTCTGTGTTTCTTTTACACATGCATGAAATGGCACTGAATACATCATCTATAATAATAATATTACTACTCATTTGCGAAGGACTTTACAGTTTACAAAGCATTTATTAGGACTGATATATTCATTTACTTCAAAGCTCAATATATATGCATATATATATTTAATTGCCATATTGTAGAAAAGAAAACCAAGAGATGAAATGAGCTGTTCAAGATTACACAACTAGTAAGTGACAGAATCTGTACCTAAACTTGAAGTTTCTCACAATTCTTGTGAAAGTAGTCTACCCAATCTTAAAACTTTTGAAAAGTATAATATGGATAGAAGAAAATGAAGTCCCTTCATTTTTCATCGTATTAATTAGACCCTTGTCAAACTATCAAGGCCAGCTGCTTTGTAGCTAGAACTTCTGAGGACAATATGTAGTAAAGGATTATTAATGCTTTGTAACATGTATCATCTTAGAATAAAGGGCTGCACTTAAAATCTTAACCAGTATGGTTTGAAAATAGTGATGCTGGAGGGTTGGGTGGAGGAAAAGGGCAGAATTTTTTCTTCATTCCGCTTCTAACATATTTCAGTTTCCTTTTCCAAAGCACACTGTAGCCATACAATTTAACTTTTAACAATATGTGCAACAGATGTTTTGCTACCACAACTTGAAAGGTCAGCCAAGAGGGTAGGTAACTCAATAATTTAGTACTTTCTATAAACTAAGAGACCCACAGTTATAGGATGTGATGCTAGAGGTTATCCCCAGACCCTTAATTTTATAGATGAGGAAACTGAGGTCTGGCGGAGTTTAGTCATTTACCAGAGGTCACAATTTAAAATTCTCCCCTTCTGTTGGAGGGGATCCAAGGCCCTACTGATTTTCCCTTTTTACTGGGAGAATCAGCTTACACTCTAAGTTGGAGATCACAAGAGTGGCATCCTGTCAGGAAGGCCAGCAGGGAGCCACACCAGCTGCACTGTCCCCAGTGGTAAAAGCCAGGGTCCAGGACAGGCAGTGACAGTTTTCCAGGTAAGAGTGCTAAGATCTACTAGTGGATTCTGAATTAGTATTGATGCATTCTTGGTTTAGTAAAAGGAGCAACTGGACTAGGATTCTAGCAAATGGATTCTAGCCCCAACTCTGATGTGAACTAATGATAATCATTGCAATAGCTGTTGTTTACTGGGCACTTTCTGAGTGCTCGTGTGTCTTGCAATGTGTTAAATATTTTATAACCATTACCTCATTTACTCTTTATAACCACCGCCAGATGCTGTTGTTATTTTTAGTTCATTGATGAGGAAAATAAGTACTATGCCCAAGGTCATGGCTTCTAAGTGGCACAATCTAGGTCTGTTAGGCTCCAAAGCCCCTACTTTTAACCACTGTGCCTACCTGATGTGAAGCCATTACCTTACTCCTAGCATCTGTCCTTCCATGAAATAATAATAGTGATGACAGCTTACACCAAAGAGAACTTAGTATGTAGCAAACCATATTCTAAATGCATTGTGTATATTACCTCATTTTACCAGGTGGGTACTATTTTCATCTCCATTTTACAGATGAGGAAACTAAGGACAAAATCACTATGTAGTTATGTAACTTGCCCAAGCCCATCCAGCTAGGACATGTAGAGGCCATATTTTGATCCCAAGACATCTGGATTTAGAATCCACACCCTTAATCATCATGCCATCTGTAGAAGGTGGACAGTATAATATCTTATTATTGCCTGCTCTGTCCATGATTTTCTGAGCATGCTGGATAAATACTGAAGTGTGAATTTTGCAGGGATAGGCATGGAGTAAACCTTTTTCTAAACTGGCTCCCTTCTAGTCAATAAATGTATTCTTTTAAAGAAAAGACAATGATGTCTTGTGAAAGTGTTGGTGTGTTGTGATTAACAAATATGAAAAAGAAGAGGCATTTCCCATATTCATTTCTCCCCTTGAAATGAAAAAGATGTTTCTGAAAGGGATATGAGTAATAGCTTAGACAGGCATACTCTTCATACTGCTTTTGAAGTATTCAATCCACTGGCGGATCGTGGAATCTCCCATTAGATGTATGAATTTTCCTCTCAGGCATTCTTTCATTTCGATTGGAGCCAAACTACAGGAGACAGGATTCCATGTGTCTTTCCAGACATGTCCACTGGGGATTGTGGATGCCATTCCAAACTTGCATTTCTTTTTCATTGGAGCTGTCTTTTCTGCTAAAGAATCAACAAGATAGGATCTTTTAAAATATCACTTTACCCATCAGTATTTATTAAGAACCAACTGTCTTTTCTAAGTATCCTTTTAATAGGGTGTGAGGATGGAGGACAAGCCTTATTGAAGCATCATTATCTTAATGGAATACTTATTTTTCAGAAAAAATTTTCTTTGATAAGAATTTTCTAAATGATACCCATTAATGTTCATTATAGAGAACAAGTTTTCTCCCAGGAAAAAGGCCTTCTAGGTAAAATTTAAGTATTTGTTTGCCTTCTTATGAAAGGAAAGACATCAATTCTTGCTTAGTAATGAAAACTCAATTATCTTGTCATTTTATCCCACTTTACCCCCAAGTTTATCACCCTCCTAGTGTGTTTTTTGTTTCTGTTTTTCTTTCTTTCAAAGAGCTCAGAATTTTATTGAACGTGTTACTAAAGAGGTTTAGTCAAAAAGACCAAAGCCCATGTCATCATCATGCTTTTCAGATTCTTCTTTCTTTGCTTCCACTTTCTTCTCCTCAGCTGGGGCAGCAGTGGTGGGGCGGGCGGGACCTGCTGCTGGGGCAGCACCAGCCGCTGGGGCAGGTCCACCAGTCCCCACATTGCAGATGAGGCTCCCGATGTTGACATTCGCCAAAGCCTTTGCAAACAAGCCTGGCCAGAAAGGTTCAACATTTACACCAGCTGCTTTAATGAGGGCATTGATCTTATCCTCCGTGACCATCACCTCAGCGTCGTGCAGGATGAGGGCCAAGTAGATGCAGGTGAACTCCGAGACAGAGGCCATAGTGCGGGCGAGTGCTAAATGGGGGCTGCCGGGTGCGGTGCTTGTCGCCAGATGAAGTGAGGGCCTCTCCCCAACGCGGCCTTAGCTTCCTCGGAAGGATGGAGCACCTTAGCGGCAGCTGAGGACTGTCATAGTGTCTTAAATGCCACAATCAAACTGTAAATCCTTTGAGTTAAGTGCATGGAAATATAAAAAAAATTAACAACTAATTTGGTTTGGGACCTGGACAGTCCACATGAATATGGCTGTAGGCTGGAGCAGAGTCCTGGAGGTCCAGAACAGGCCAGGTATTAACCCGTTAGTCACTGGTTTGTGAAGAGTCTGGGAATCTGATGGACTGACGTACCTAGCCTTGGTGGTCTTGGGGCAGTGATTATCCACCAACCAAAGGAAGTGGTTTAATATTTTAATAACCGGTATGAGT
Source organism: Monodon monoceros (assembly GCF_005190385.1). NCBI lineage: Eukaryota > Metazoa > Chordata > Mammalia > Artiodactyla > Monodontidae > Monodon > Monodon monoceros. Next base: position 17,434,424 of record NW_021703784.1, on the reverse strand, counting down.
ATCCTTGTGTATCCTGGGTGAAAAATGCCATTTCTACCTGTAGGTCGTATATACACTTCAGTGTAAATGAGTTCAGTAGCAATTAGCAAGTTGTTAATGTCGAATTTAAAGGGACACAAAAGTTCTTGCCTTAAATCATTTCAGATAATGATTTCCTAGGATGTTTTGAGCCAAAGAAATTGAAGAGCAATTAATAAATATAAGTGTGGAAGTGCTATTTTATATGTTAAAATGTTTGAAAGGCGGCAAAGACAAAGAGGGGGAAATTGTAATGAATTGACTTATAGAGGGCAGGTTAGAAACCTCTAGATGGTGATTCTTGTGCTTGTAGCAATGTGGGAAGTGCTGATGGTGGTGGTTTGGGAATAAGACCTAGGTGCAAATTAGGAGAGAGTTTTGACATTTGAAGGTTGATGTGTCTGATGGGCAGGTTATCTGTTGCCTGATAGATAATGATAAGATTGATGATGAGAGTTATACTTATTTATTTATTTTTATTATTTTTGGCTGTGTTAGGTCTTCGTTACTGCACGCAGGCTTTCTCTAGTTGTGGCGAGTGGGGGCTACTCTTCCTTGTGGTGCACGGGCTTTTCATTGCGGTGGCTTCTCTTGCTGTGGAGCATGGGCTCTAGGCACACGGGCTTCAGTAGTTGTGGCACGTGGGCTCAGTAGTTGTGTCTCATGGGCTCTGGAGCGCAGGCTCAGTAGTTGTGGCTTACGGGCTTAGTTGCTCCGTGACATGTGGGATCTTCCTGGACCAGGGCTCAAACCCATGTCCCCTGCATTGGCAGGCGGATTCTTAACCACTGCACCACCACGGAAGCCCTCATGATGAGAGTTATAAAACAGGTTTATGATTCTATTCATTTATTCACTTAGGTAACTGGCATCTTGGCCTACCATAGACCAGCCTGATAAGCAGAGTAACAATAGGACAGGTAATAGTGAATAAGTCCGCAAAAAGAAGAAATGCTTTAAATGGAACTAGTACTAAGTACCACCCATCAAACACAGGGAGGACTTACTGTTGCATTTGGAGACGGTAATGGCGTCAAACTTTTCCATCATCTCTATACCCACATTTGACCTTAACAAGACAAATATAGAAATTAATCTGCAGGTGGCCCCAAGATCAGGAAACACAAGAAGCCACATTACCCATTGCTTCAGTTATTTCTTGTGATAATAACTGACTACTTTGCCCACGGTTCCAAACCATTTATTAAATTTACATTTCTTGGCCTATTAGTCCAGGGAGTACAGATCCCCAGAAAGTGTACAAGGTAATTTTTTGAGAAGCAGAGAAAATATATTAGATCCCATGCATATTCACACATGTCTATTTCTCCTCCTCTTTTAATTTTTATTTTATTTATATTTTTTGTTTCAATGATAATTGTTAAATATCCCAAACCTTTAGGGACTACTGGAGAGTGGGCACTGTCCCCAAATGAATTCACAGACCTTTTCTAAAATGACCCTTCACAGAGTCCCGAAGTTGATATACTCATAGTAGTTTCCTTTAGATCAACAGATAGGCCAAATCATTACTATATTTGCCCGGGTAGTCTCCAGAAGTAATTATTTACCTTTCAAAGAGGCTTCTTTCTCGTTTGCTAAGATAAGACACATCCTTGTTTTTGGAATGCATGAGGGTGAGTGCAGCACAGGGTATATGTGGAGGCTTCACGCAGTAGAAGGCTTCTTGGTCTCGACTATCCAGGTACTCACACAGTTCAGCACTTGAATTTAAAACCAGGGCGCAATCAGTATTGACATGGGAGGTGCCATTGGCAAACTGGCCTGTGAAGGTCACCCTGTCATAGCCTTGGTTCCTTGCCCTCCAGAGAGCCGACACCCCTTCACTGGGGAGGATGAGCAGGAGAGACAGAGACACCCGGCCCTCCCAGAACAGGGTGAAGCTGACGAGGTAGGTGCCATTGTTGAAGTCTGTCACCTTTCCCGAAGCGCCTGCCTTCAGGGCTGGGGAGGACATCCTGGCCCTCAGGAAATCCCCGCCATATTCCTTTCTGCGTCCCAAGTGGTCCCTCACCTCCAGCAGGACATCTAGCTGATCCCCCCTGCAGTATGTGTCTTGAGGGCTGAGGAGGGTGGCTTTGCTGTGTGTGGCGCTGGTGGTGGAGCTCACATGGGTGAAGGGTCTGGGTGGGATCAGCTGGTCTAGTTTCTCCTTGATCCCCTTTATTCTCAGCTCAGTCTCTGTTGGTGAAACTGCTGGATCCAGTGGTGCTGCAGGACATGATTTCATGATGAAATTCCCGTGATGGAGGGAGATGGGCAACTTGAGTACAGTCCATAACTGAAATGACAAGGAATACAATAAAGAACAAAGAAAATATGCTTATTTAATGTAATAATTTTGGTAGGTTAGCCAACTTCTCTTTTATAAAATGATGGGAGGTACAAAAATTAAAAATATATTGAGATTTCACTATTTCTGTTTTGTTTTTTTTTTTTTTGGCTGCACTGCATGACTTGCAGGATTTTAGTTCCCTGACCAGGGATTGAACTCCAAGGTCCTTGGGAGTGAAAGTGCAGAGTCCTAAGCATTGGATTGCCAGGGAACTCCCATCAGTGGCTAATCTATTTTGAATGAGCCGCTCCACCCTAAAGAGGCCCGGGATCTTCTTCCTTAAAATGGTGATCATAAAATATACTTTCACTGGGCAGTCGTGGAGACCAAATGAGAAAATGCTTTTTAACTGCATAGCAGAGAACAAATGTTTATTGTTCTATTATTTTTTATCTTAAAACTAGAATTCAGTCATTTAAATAAATCCTTAAGAAAATGTTTAAGAAACATGGAAATTTTATGTAATATACAATTATCTATTTTTTTCTATTTCACTTTTTACACTTTGATTAAATTGTGATATTTATTAGTAATTTTCAGATTGCTTTAGCTAACAGCACATAAGAAGCATAGGCTTATAAAATATTTATTTTCTAATCATAAAATAACACTGATTTATTATTAAAAATGAGAGAATGCCACAATTCTATAGGAAATAAAAGTCAGTCACACCAACCATTGATAACTACTCTTACCGTTTGGGTGATTTTATCTCATCCTCTATATAACAATTTCACATGATTGTGAACAAACTGAATATTTACCAATGAATTTTGATTTAAAAAAAAAGTGTAATTAAAAACTTTCCACCTTATGTCAAAGGCCCACATAATATTCCAGCCTACGGAATATTTCACTTATTCCTGTCTTTTTAGATATTTATTGCATTCAGCTTTTCTCTATTACTTATGATTCTGTAAAGAACACTTTTTGGTATAAATCTTTCATAGTAATATCTCCAAATTTCCAATAAAGGCAGAATAGCTTGTACTGGACTAACTATGATTAATATTGTTACTGTTTTATTATTTGACATGTGAAGATTTTAAAAAATAAAAACATTTTAATTTATCAAATAAGAGACAGTAATAGCAAACATTTATTATGTGCCAGGTACAATGCTAAATGTTTTTCATATGTTAGCCCATTAATCCTCACAATAATATATGGGGTATTTATTTTTATGACCCAATTTTCAGATGATGAAACTGGTTCACAGCAAAGTTAAGGGACTTAGCCAAGTTTGTATAGCTAGTCAGCACCAGAGTCAGGTTTTAATCCCAGGCAAGTATCTCTAAAAATGAGCTACCCAGTGTGGCAAACATGCAGTAAGACTAAAATTCTCTTTCACTGTTGGTTTAGGTGTGAATGGCACCACATTTCTGGAAAACAGTTCTATAGCATGTACTAAGACCTTTAACAATGTTCACTGCATTTATCAATAACTCTATTTCTGAGAACTCAGTGAATCATAGTAATATCTCCAAATTTCCAATAAAGGCAGAGTATCGTGTATTGGACTAATTCTCCTGTAGAGAACAGTGATTAGCTCTACAGAAGGGACAACACTGGACTTGCATTTTAAAAAGTGCTGGGGCTTCCCCAGCGGTCTAGTGGTTAAAACTCCACACTTCCACTGCAGGGGGCACAGGTTCGATCTCTGGTAGGAGAACTAAGATCCCACATGCCAGTGGCGGGATCAAAAAGAAAAAAAAAAACAACTGCTAACTAAAGTTCTTCAAGCTGAAGTGAAATTACACCAAAAAGACACATAGATCTTCAGGAAGGAATGAAAAGCACCAGAAATGATAAATATATGTATTAATATAAAATACTGTGTGTTTATCTCCTAGTTTCTTTAAAGTGCGTACAATTATTTAAGAACTACAATTTTGTAATAATATGACAACTATAGCATAAAGAATGGGGGGGAATAAATGGAAATAAATGGTTGAAAGGTTATTACAGATTACATGAAGTAGCACAATATTAACTCTAAAAGTTAAGAATGTGTATTGTAATCTCTAGAGAAACCACTTTAGAAAGACAACTTAGAGCTATAAAAATAATAGAGAAACTGAAAGGAAATACTAAAAAACAAACAAACAAACAAAAACAACCCAAAATAAGGCAGGAAATGGGGAACAGAGGAATAAAAACCAGAATCGCTGAGCAGAAAACAAATAGCAAAATGGTGGACCTAAATCCACCCATATTAATAATTCCATTAAAAGTAAGTAGACTAAACACTTCATTAAAAGTCAGAGATAATACTCTTCCTGGGATTAAAGTAGTGTAATCAAACTCAAAAGAAAAAAAATACTGTTTTGGAATAGTTAGAGTGTGAAGATTTTTAAAAGACAGTATGTATAAATAAAATAATGTTCTGTAGTCAATGCATTCATTTATGTATATTTTAATATTTTGAAATATTTAAAATATTTTGATATTAAAAGTTATAGTTTGACATTAAAATTTATGGTTTTATCAAATTTTGCAAGAATTTTTATTAAATGAATTTGTGATCAGTGTTTCAATATTTGAGCTAATTCATTTATAAAAAGGTGAAGCTGTTATATTTTCACCTATGTGATTAGTAATACATTCTAGAAAGAAAGTTTTACTAAATGATATCTAATAAATGAAGTGTTAAATTTTTTTTAAAAGGCAGAGATAAAACAGCAAGACCCAGCTGTTTGCTATCTACAAGGAATGTAGTTTAAGTATAAAGATACCTATAGGTTGAAAGTGAATGGATGGAAAACAATATACCATGTAAGCATAAAAAAGCTAACATTAATGTTAAAGCAGATTTCAAGACAAAGAGTATCATCAGACATAAAGATGGACATTTCTTAGTGATAACAGCGTCAATTGGTCTGAAAACATAGCGACCTTAAATGTGGACGTGCCTACATATCCATGTATTTATATGTGAAACAAAAATGGACAGAACTAAAGGGAGAAATAGAAAAATCCACAGTCAGGATCAGAAATGAAAAAATCTCTCTCAGTAGTTGCTACAGGAACTAAATTTAAAAATGAGTAAGTACCAAATGTAAAATAGCTAGTGGGAAGCACCTGCATAGCACAGGGAGATCAGCGGGGTGAGATAGGGAGGGTGGGAGGGAGGCGAAAGAAGGAGGGGATATGGGGATATATGTATACATATAGCTGATTCACTTTGTTATACAGCAGAAACTAACACAACATCGTAAAGCAATTATACTCCAATAAAGATGTTTTTTAAAAAAGAGTAAGTACCTAGAGGATCTGAACATTATCATAGTAACATCTTTTAACCATACAGTACATTATCAGATGTTTTTAAACTGCTACAACTTCACATGAAAACTATAAGTGATTTTCAGTATGGTAGAATAATATTCTCTGCACAATTTTTTTTTTAGTAGAAAAATAACAGGAAAATTCTGATTCAAGGTGGAGGAGTAAGCACATATTATAGCCTCGATTTCCCACCATAAAATTGTATAAACGGCAGAAAAGAACTTAAAATTTTCTAATTATTCTGGGAAATAGGAAGAGATACCTTATATGGACCAGAACTTATAAGCAGTCTCCTGAAGAATGAAATGCAGATGAGATTAGATCAAAGAAGGAAACCATGGCTCCAACGCATGTAGATGAGGCTTTGGCAAAAGAAGGAAGTCACTGCAGGGACATTACCAACATGGAGGAGGGTGATAACTGGAATAAAAAGGGGTGAAGGGGAGGCTCACAGGAGGAGAAACCAGGCAGGTTGACACCTCCTTATTTCCCCACCCGTGCCTGGGCCAGACAGCTAGAAACAGGGACTTCTGTACTCTCGTGAGAGTAAAACTACAGATATTTAAGCTAGAGAGGTGGGTAGGACCCAGTGTGCCTGGCAACACTTTAGAAAAATGGGGAGCATTTATTGCCCTGCAGCACTTTTTGCATCTCTGCCAGAAACATGCTGGAGCAAACAGGTAACAGCACTCCACACTGGCCACCACAGAATCTCAGGTGTAAGAAAGTACACAACCAAGAATTAGCAAAAATTTTCGTGAAAGGTAACTCATGAGAGGGACTTCCCTGGTGGTCCAGTGGTTAATACACCATGCTTCCATTGCAGGGGGCACGGGTTGGATACCTGGTTGGGGAACTAAGATCCTGCAAGCCACGTGGCGTGGCCAAAAAAAAAAAGTAACTTATGAGAGAGAGGTATCAGGTTCAACAAAGAGGAGACATCCAAGGGAACAGAATTAATAGAAAAATCAAAACAAAATTTTAGAACAAGTATACTTTCTGTCCTCAGAGAGATCTAGACAATATTGGGTCTGTGAACTAATGAGTCTTTCAAGATCTTGGAAAGTAAAATCCTACTGTTCCTTATGCAAAAGTCAGTTGGATTCCTTTACACCAGCAGTGAGCAATTAGAAAATGTATTTAAAAGGACACTATTGACAATAGCAACAAAAAAATTATGAAGTACCGTGGTATCACTCTAACAAAAGATGTATAAGACCTGAATGCAAAAATTACAAAATTTAGTGAAAGATCTTGAAGAAGACCTGTATAGATGGAGAGAGATTACATGTTGATAAACAGCAAAATAATATTATAAACATATCAGTTTTCTCAATTTGATCTATATGGCTAATGTCATGCACTTATAATTTAAGTAGAATTTTTTCACTAAATTTGACAGTCTGATTCTAAAATATATAAGAGAGAGTGAAGAGCCAAGACTGGCCGAAAACTAAAAAAGTTTTCAAAACTAATTATGAAGCTCTGTTAACTATAGCCATGTGGTATTGATACAGGGAAGACAAATTGTTCAATGGAATAGAACGAAGAGCCCACAGAGGGACCTGTATTTATTAGAGATTTTGATATACAACAAAAATGACATGATAAATCAGCTTGGAAAGGAAGGATTACAAAATAAAAAGAGCTGAAAAAGTGGTTATCCATATGGAAATAAAAGAAAAATCAGCAAAAAACAATCCAAGTACATTACAGGGCTAAATGTCTAAAGCAACCTTTAAAACTTTAAGTAGAATATTTAGATAAATAATTTGATGTTGGCATAGGGAAGGGTTTATTAGTACTCAAGAAGTATTAAGAGTAAAAAGTATTAACAGTATTAACGGTAACAGTATTAACATAAAGTTTACTACATAAACATGCAAATATTCTGTTGTTCAGAGGTTCCTTGGAGAAGGTGTAAAGACAAGCTAAGCATTGGGAGAAGACTGTTGCAATGCAGATATAAGTGACAAAAGAAGAATGTGTGTACACACACACACACACACACACACAATATTATCCTCTCCCATATTGCATGATTATTTTCAAGTACCTTGGCTCTTAAAGATGTGTAAGCTGTTGAAACTCCCCTACTACAATCTATAGGTCTGTTTGTTTGGACTTTTCTAGAACAGATGAAGTGTCAAGTAAAAAAGTACTTTTGTAAAACACATAAAGAAAGCAGTTCCTACCTTTGTGGAGTTTTGGAAAACTGTAAAAGTGATCCAGGAGGCTAATATAAACAACAATACCAACAGTGACTTATGATTTGTTATTCTCATTGTCATGATTGGGATCCTAAAAGAGACAATACAAAAACGGGCACAAAACCAGGAAAGAAATTCAGAAATACTTGAAAAGTTTATGCCTCCTGATTCTTTTTGTCCTCGTATGAGTTACTCCCAGAATTGAAACTTGGTCCTCCTGCTGCTCTTGCTGTCTCCCAGCTGCCTTTATTAGCTTGTACCTCAAGAGAGTACACAAAACGATATATGTGCTCTTTGCAGTTAGTATGTTTTCCTCGTCATCTTCTGAGAATGGAGCCCACCATGGACTTTAAGAGATTGAGCAACTAAGGGCCTGATGGATGCAGGGTTGCTCATGCTTAGGGGAAGTTTCCAGGCTATGTGTCATCTAACAGGTTTCCTATTCTCTTCCCTTAAACAGGAAGAGCAGACACAAAACATCCCAATAAACACTGACTCTGATAATCATATTCTTCTGGGGCCCTTTTAATGTAACTTGATTTTTCCAGCTTACTTTTTACTAATCTGTTAATAGGTTCCCCTTTCTTGTCTTACCAGCCTTTCTAGCACCCCTCAAGCTTGAAAAGATTTGTTTTAAAATTCAGATTTCTCTCTTTCTTTAAAAAATGTTTTAGGCTTTATCAACGTTTTCTATGGTTACATCTTCATTTCTGTCTTTGCCCTGGAATTTCAAGTTGTCTTTTAAAATCAGATGGCTTAAACACTGCCCTTCTAAAATTTTCTCATCTCTCAAAATTTTCTCTCCCCTAGAAGCACCTCCTACCCTAGATCCCCAGTTTATACATAGACATTAGAAGTTTCTGCACCCAAGAATAAATGTTACTGCTTTCCCTGACCTTCCCAATTTTGCAAATATTTTCATACCTTTAGTTTAAAGACTTTGCTTAATTCCATACACAGGAACTATGGTGAGCTGGGTGGTAAGGCTTTGTTCTGAAGCCACCGGTGTATTACAGGGGTACATCTCCTCTGTGCCAAGACATATCACAGGTGTAAATTGCAGTCTGCATACTTTGAGCTTAGATCCAGAATACTCTGCTTGTTTCAGGTAAGGTGAGTATCAGGCTTGCCAGCCCCACCTTAAGGAGGTACCTGGATCACAGCTGCAGTTCTCAGTTCATGCAGAGGTGGGGAGGAGAAATGAAATTCTCAGTATGGTTAAAGTAGATAATTTTAATGTTCTTAGACTTTATTAGTTAATTTTAGTAAGTGTACAATAAATACCTGACAAGAAAAAGTGTGAATGAATCTGGAAGTTTGAATGAATTGTCATCTGTGGGAAGCTGAACCATTTAATCTCTACCTGAGCCTCGTCATCAAGACGATTCTAGTGCAGATTCTAGTGCGTATTATCTAGTACAGAGTAGGTACCCGGTAAAATTTGCTGAATTAAGAAAGAACCTCAAATACAATGTAGGCAAGACAATGATATTGATTCACTCTGAGACCAAGAGAGTGACCGCTTACAGTCATGGGTTTGAATCCATCTGGGATCTGTATTCTTGAACCGATAGAAATGGTGCCAGAAAAAGCATGTGCCCAGGACAAATGCACCAGCGCTCATAGGATGCAGTAGCTGATTCCACTGTGGATCCTTCCACAGTTTCATTAGTGCCGCCCCACACAGGAAGTTAGACATCTACACCAATCCTTTCAGTCATATGTATAAGCAAGAAATCAAGACCTATTTCACAAGGATCTCTAGGATTTTGATAATGCGCCCAACATCCTTCATCATGCTCTATGGAACTGGCCTTAACAATACTTTCTTATGTCTTTACATAATGACTGTTGGAAAAGCTGTTTAACCTTATACAACTGGTCGAAGTTGCTCACTTCTTCCCTAGGGAGTCTCTAATAATAGATAAATATTTGCAGTAGGTCTGGTTTGGCTGCTCCGTAGGAGACTTTGGCTGCTCCGTAGGAGACCGGTGCCAGCAACCACCCAAGTTCACAGCCTACTCTGAGACACATGGATTTATGGATTTTAATTTTGCTTTAGTCATATCAATCTTGATATTTAATGTTAACCTGGGGTTAGTTTAATAGAAATGCTTGACTTGAGGAACTGGGAGCACAGAGGAGAGTTTAAATGATTTGTCCAGGTCATCCAGTGAGCTTTTTTTTTTTTTACATCTTTATTGGAGTATAATTGCTTTACAGTGGGGTGTTAGTTTCTGCTTTATAACAAAGTGAATCAGTTATACATATACATATGTTCCCATATCTCTCCCTCTTGCGTCTCCCTCCCTCCCACCCTCCCTACCCCACCCCTCCAGGCGGTCACAAAGCACAGAGCATCCAGTGAGCTTTGAAACAGAGCTGAGATCAGGATTCCTGCCACTTTGACCTCTGATTCAGAGCCCTTTTCACTACTCAGCGTGACTCCAATACATATGGTAGAACCAAGTTCAGGTAGATCCTGTGGTTCATATATTTATTGTTCAATATATTTAAAATAAAAGGCTCTTTTTGTTTTGTAAACCACGTTTTCTTTCAGTTTGCTCAAAAGCCTGGTGTGAGCACGACATATGTGCTCTTTGCAGTTGGTACGTCTCCTCATCATCTTCAAGCAGTTTCCTTTCCCTGACATTTGTGGGTCTAAATGAGTCGTCTGAACATGAGAGCTCAGTCAGAAGTAGGAACATAGAGCCATGAGTTCACACAATAAAATACAACCCAGGAGAGCATCAATTCTCTGGGGATGTGAATAGGGTAAGAGTAGTCTTACCTTGGCAGGGGTCTAAAGGAGCCCAAGCAAAACGGGCAAAGCAAAGAGTAGATGTCCAGGAAACACGCAGTGGGGACTCAGCCACAAGTTAGGGAAGTGGCTGCCGTGGCCTCAGGAATCAAACAAGATGCACCCCATTGCCAAGGAGGCTGCACTGAATGGTGGGAAGTCTTGTATCCATGGGATCTGAGTACAAGGAGAGGAAGGGTGAAAGAAGATGCAATAGCAAGAAGCCTCAAGGTTCCAGCAATGAGAGCTTGGCATAGGACTCTATGTCACTAATGTAATGAAGAAGGGCACAGGCTGTGCAGCTCAGCCATGTTGGTGGTGAGGGGAAAGGTCAATGCTGAGCCAGACACGTGAGTAGATAACTCACCATGGCCCCAGATTTACTAGTAACAGATCACCATGGCCTCTGTGCCATTTTCAGGTATTGTGCGAACGTGTACGAAGTTCAGAGGGACTGCCATGCCCAGAGCTCTCTTTGAAAAAGGTGGTGAAACAGAGTTTTAAGTCTGCTTCATTATGCCTAAGTCATTGTTACCTGGCCACCTATAACGGAGATGAGCACCTGTTTCAAACTTGGCATGAGATGCCTGCCAAATATGGATGCTCCCTTTCAATGGTGACTGCCTACATTCAGATCTCCTATTTGCTGGAATGTGAAAGAGACACATACATGTGGAGAAGGAAGAGCTTGGTGGGTGTAGATGGAAGAGACTCACGGATCAAATAACAACAGCTAACATTTATTCGAGGACTTACCAGGCACTGTTCTAGTGCTTTTCATGCACTAACCCACTTAACCCTCAGAACTACACTGTGAGGTCATCACCATTTTCAGATGAGGACAGTGAGGCACAGGAGGTTTAAACATTAACTAAGTTCACAGAATCAGCACCTGGAAGAGGCAGGCTATGAAGCCAGATCTCCAGAGCTGCATTTTTATCCACTCCAAGGTACTGCCAGCAGGCATGAGATAGCAGAAGACACGAGGCAGCAGGATCCACAAAGCAGAGAACACAGAGAGTAGAAATTAGTTAGATGTTCACAGCAGAAGTAGGAGAAGCAGAGGCAGAAAGGCACTACCTGGTGGAGCACAAGGAAAACCTGTGCCAGCTGCTGGGGTTGTTTCCAGCTCACTACCAGGGCTGCATCATGTCCTAAAGGCTCTTTCAGTTAGGTCCTCAGCAGTGCTTTCCATCTCTGTGAGGCACTGGAGCATGTTGGGGGGCTGGGAGGAAGACTTTTATCTCACCCTCCAAATTCTCAGACAGGATTCAATTCTAAAATGTGAGACACTGGCCAAATTACATGAAACCAGCTAGTACACATATTGCAAAAACAAGTTATTAGATTTTTATTCACTGGCAGCAGGAAACAACATATTTTCCAGAAAGTTGAAAAAGTGAGACACAGGAAAACTGTGAGCATCTTTTTCAAATGCCCTTGACTCTGATATTTTAGTTATCCTAGCAGCACGTGTCCAGGGATTTTTGTGGATAAGTAAATGAATGTGCTTGTTCAGACAGTGATGTGTCTGGTTTCCTGAACAACTTGGATGGATTTGTACAGCTTGAACAAGAGAATACGGACATCTGACCACCTAGTCAGTTTTTGACCAAACATTGAGTAACAGGTTTGCCTGGCCGGGACTTTACCTCCAAGGTAGAATGAAGAGGAACTCATTTTAAAATTCTGCAAGAAGTCTTGGCCTTCAGGTTTGACTGGAACGCTTATACTACTCAAGACGCTTTTAGTTATATGATTGTAAAGCAAGTGTATGCCCCTTTTTTATTATGAAAAACATGAATGAAGTGGAGCAAGTTAAATACAGACATTTCAGAATGAAAAGTATTCCATTTCCTAATATAAACGATCCATTGTCAAGGTACATCATTTCTCTGCATTAGAACACTGCAGGAATAGTTGGAATGGTCAAGATCTGCTGATGAATCCTAAAACCACTGGGTGAAAGTTTGAGGAGAAACAAGAATATCTTTCCACCAATACATTTATTAATTTCAAAGTGAAAAATAGTAACTTTAGGGAGAAAATCAGCGGACACCGGCTTACACAAGTGGTCAAGGTTAATATCAGCAGTAATAAGATGTATCTCCTTTCATGATGTTGTACCGAGAAGGGCACACCACTTCTGTGGTATTCTTGAGAAAAATGCATGACCCCAATCTGATTATGAGAAAATATTAGATAGGACAAAATTGAGGGACATTTGACAAACTGACAATACTATTCAAAAGTGTAGTGATCATGAAAAATAATGCCAAATTAAGCAGCTTTCAGAGATAGGAAGACACTAAAGAGACACGATGACTGAATGCAATGTGGCTTCCTTAGATTGGGTTCTGGAACAGAGAAAGAGCATTCGTGGAAACACTGGTGAAATTCATGCAAAGTCTGTAGTTTAGCTACTAATCTACCAATGTTAATTTCTTGATTTTGAACGTTGCACAACGGTTACACAAGATGTTATCATTGAGAGAAGCTGGCTGAAGGGTATATGAGAGCTCTCTGTACTATTTTTGAAACTTTTCTGTAATTATAAAATTATTTCAAGAGAAAGAGTTTAAAAGCTTTCTCAAGTGGAGAAAATATTTCTCCATGAAATGGTTCATTTCCCCCCAAATCATCTACTAAATAACTTACCAAATAGACTATCATGTTCACACAGATTGGTGCTGCCACTTCTATCATTTCATGTTGCCATCTATACCTGCTATATTTCTGAGCTTTATAATCCTGTTTGGTCTATTTTTCTGTAAATGTTATTCTTTTGGGTTTCCTTTTGCTTTTTTTAAAAACATGGCTTTATACAAATATAAAGATACAATATCTTATTATCTTCTGGGGTGAATCTCCTTTTGTTGCTCTCATTTTTCAAAATTAGTTTTCCATGTACTTTTTTTTTCATACATTGTTAATAATCAGTGTTCCTGTGAGGTAGCAGGATGGGATACTAATAGAGGGTGCTGATTCCCTCACATGATCCAGCCCTGGAGATGCCACAGAAGTGAGAGGAGGTGATGTATTTGAGACATTAATAAAAACTGTGAGATATCCCTAGGAAGTCCAAAATAACTGGGTTCTGTTGTGCCTGATGGAGGTGAGGGTTTGGGGAGAGGAAGCAAACCCAGGGAAGGAAACAGCTGGAAGCCATGGGCAGGATAAAGATTGAGGCGAGCATTCTGAGTCCTTTTAATCTCCTTATAATACCCTGGTTAGAACAATGATTTCCACCTTGCTACCGTAGGGCAGAGAAATAGCATCTCTCTGAGCACCTGATTGGGGGCAGTGTAGCAGCATCAGGCACCACTAGGGGACCCTGAGAGTACAGAGGAGAAACCTACTTGTGCAAATGAATGAGCTAGTCCTAAACTTTAACTTCTGCCCCATCACTACTGGGGGCACTACTGTCATTCTGTTTGGGACAGTACTTCATTGTGTGGGATTTTTCTATGCGTTATAAAAAGGCATGCTTAGTACCCCAGCCCCTTGCCCTAAATGCCTGTAGTAACCCAGTGTCAATAGAGCAACCTCCAAATTTCCCTCACACATTTCCAAATACCTCCTTTGGTTGAGAACCTCTGGTTTAGATGACTAGATCATAAGAGGATGACAACTCTTGGGAAAACTGTACTTGGGTGGAGGTACAGAAAAGTCACTTAGGGTTAGGTGTGTGAGTAACAGAATGGAAAATTGTTGAGGACAGATCAAAACAGGCTCTTAGTACTAAAGAATCCTTTTAAGAACCCCTGCAAATTCACTACCAATGGCACAAGCTAAGGCTTGGAATTTGGCCTGTTCTCCTAGGAAGACATTACCATTGATAGCCAATAATTTCAGGGAAATGTGACCTCACAGGAAAAAATAATGAGACATCTGAAGAGCACAATCACTATATAAAAAAGGAGAAAAGTAATGGGCCACATAGACCGAGAATTAGAATTAAGCATAATAAATATCATTTGAGAGAGAGAAGAGATACCAATTGCTTGACTGTAAAGCACAAATGAGCAGTCATAAAGAAGAGCTAGTGGAAGAGTCTCGGTCTACAATATATAATAACCAAAATAAATAATAGTAGAGTGCAAGAGTAAAATGTATACAAAAATAAAATTAGTAACCTGGAAGATCAGGTTGAAGAACTCTCCAGAAATCATCAAGAAGGAGTTGAAAGAATGTGAAAGACAAGTTAAAAGATATGGATCAAAGAAATAAAAATGTCAATATCCATATTTAATAAGAATCCCAGAAAGGTAGGGTAAAAACCAAGGAAACAAACAGAGACACTACATTATTTTCAAGTACGTGTGAAAATAAAAAATACTGAGTCACAAGGGAACTCTCAACAACTTTTAAATTCATCATTTATATGTAAAGCACAATGAAATCATAAAATATTTGACAGTGAATAGCAATGAAAGTACTTTATGTCAAATGTTGTGGAAATCCACCAAGTCGTACTGAGGGGGAAATATATAACTGTAAATGCAGCTATTAAATAACAATAAGAATTAACACTAAATGAGCTAGATGTCCAAGTCAAGAATAGAAAAAGAACAGCATAGTAAACCCAAAGAAAGTAGAAGTAAGGAATTCACAAATGTAGGAGCAGATACTAATAAGAGATAAAACAGAGGAACAATAGAAATGATTAACAGAATAAAAAGCCAATTCTTAGAACAAAACTAAAAATGAGCAACTTTCTAGTAAATCTGATCAAGAGAAAAAGACAATATGTATAGGACTCCAGCTGTTGAATGTAGGAGGATAGAGGAACAATTTTTCCTCCCTGACAACTACATTAACAGTTAGATAAAAGAAATGTGATCATTTCAATTGATGCTGAAAAATAAGACAATAAAATGCAACACTCATTCATAATTTGAAAACACAACAATGTAAAAACAACCTCTTAGCAAACTAGGAATTGAAGGAAACTGGATTAGTATAATACAGGATGTTTATTAAAGCCCTACATCAAATATTACATTACACTTACCTGTGAAATTTTAGAAGAATTCATACTCAGGTTAGTAACAAATTAAAGTTGCTTGTCATTACAACTTTTGTTCAATATTTTCATGGAGTTGTAGCAAAAGTAAGAAGACCTAAGGGGGAACAAAAAAGGAATGACAGAAGAGACAGAAAATGAGAAAATTGTCTGTTTGAAGATGACATAAAAGATATGATAATCTACAAACTATTAGAAATAATAAGAAAATTTGGTCAAGTTGTTTGATATAAGATTGTGAGTTGAATAGTGTCCACCCCAAATTCATGTCCACCTGGAATCTCAGATTGTGACCTTATTTAGAAATAGGGTCCTTGCAGATGTAATTAGTTAAGGATCTCAAGATGGAATCATTCTGAATTTAGGTTAGGCCTGAAGTTCAATGACTGGTGTCCTTGTAAAAAGAAAAGACGACACAGAGCGAAAGAGGCCATGTGGAGATGGAGGCAGAGATTGGAGTCTGTTGCCAGAAGCCAAGAAATGCCTGGGGCCACTAGAAGCTGAGGCAGGTGAGCAAGGATTCTTCCCTAGAGCCTTCAGAGGGAGCGTCATCTTACTGACACCTTGATTTCAGATTCTAGCCTCCCAAACTGTGAGAGAATAAATTTATGTGGTTTCAGCCACACAGTTTATCGTACTTTGTTATGGCAGCCCTAGGAAACTAATCAACATATAAAATCAATTGTATTCTAAGCAGTAATAATGACCAATTAAAAATATAATAGTAAAAACTTCTATTTGCAGTAGCATCTAAAATTAAAACAGGATATAAAACATTTTTATGGGCAACATTGTGAAACACTGAAGGACATAAAAGAAGACCTGAATAAATGAAATGGTATGTCATGTTTATGAATAAGAAAGTTTAATATCATGTGGATTGCAATTCTCCCCCAAATTCTATCAGACCTCTATATGATGACTAATTATTATATGGAAGAGCAACAAGCCAAAAGTAGGAAACCAAACCTGTAGAAGAAGCTTAAAATGAACGGCCTATCCTACCAGATAACATTTTATTAAAAAGCAATTGTAATTAAGATAGTCTGGTATTGGAGGTTGGAGTCAAGATGGCAGTGTGGGAAGACACGGAGTTTGAGTCTCCCTACAACTAGGGTGCCTGCTGGACACTGGTAGGGGACCTTGATGCCCGAGGAGATGGGAGGAACCTGTGAGCAACTGGGTAGGATGCGGGGGGTGGGTGAGCGGGGAGGAGAAGTGGAAGCCGGACGGGACTGGTGCCCCTGAGGGGTGGTTGGGAGGGGGGAGTGGTTCCCATGCCTGGAGGGACCCTTAGGGGCTCAGAGGATCAGGGGAGGCAGGGCAGGTGTTTCTCCCACTCACTCAGCCCCAGGAAACGTGTTGGGCTCCCGGGCCGGATCCCCTGTCCTCCATGGCCCCCTCTGGGCCATGTTGGTCCTAGGGGTGTAGGAGGGAGGTGGGGGGAGAAGAGGAGAGGTGGACCAGGAGGGTCCCTCCAGGATCAGAGGATCAGGGGAGGTGTGGCAGGTGTTTCCCCTGCCCACTCGGCCTGGGAACCTGCTGGGACCTGGCCTCGTACTTCATTCTCCGGGGCCCCCTCTGGCCTTGTGGGTCTTAGGGGCATGGGAGGGAGGGAGGAGGGGGGAAGAGGAAGAGAGGCAGATGGTGGGGGGTGACCCTCCAGGGCCAGAAGATCAGGGAAGGTGCAGTGGGCATTTCCCCCACCCACTTGGGCCCTGAGAAGCCTGCTGGGCTCCTGAGCCTGGTTCTGTGTTCTCTGAGGCCCCCTCCAGCTCTGGGGGTCCTAGGGGCATAGGAGGGAGGGAGGGAGGAGGGGGGAAGAGGAGTAGAGGCAGACAGGGAGGGGCCCTCCGGGATTGGAAGACCAGGGGAGATGCAGAGGGTGTTTCCTCCACCCACTCCTCCTAGGGAAGCCTGTTGGGCTTCTGGGTCTGGTCCCCTGCCTTCTGGGGCCACCTCTGGCCACATGGCTCCTAGAGGCATAGGAGGGAGGGGGGGGGAAGAAGAAGAGAGGCCAATGGGGAGAGGCCCTCCAGGATTGGAGCAACAGGGCGGAATGCACCTAGCATTTCCCCCACCCACTCAGGCCCAGTGAGCCTGCTGGGGTCCTGGACCTGGTCCTCTGACCTCTAAGTCCAGAGACACTCCTGGGCCCCTCCTGCTGCATTAAGCCAAAGCACCCGCCCTCCCCCAGGGCCTCTTCTGCCCAGTGGGTCCTAAGCATAGGCCCCACCAACCTCCTAAACCCCACCCCTGCCTAAGCCACACCCCCCCAGAGCCAAGGCCTTTTCCAGCTTTTTTTTTTTTCTCCTCTTTTTTACTATTGTAGTTCTGTTTTACCTTCTGGTTGTTGTTTCATCTATATTTTAATTTTTAAATTCTTTCTAACATATCTGTTAGTTTTCCAACCTTATTTTATTTGTTATTGTTCTGCTCCTTTCTTTCTTTTCTTTTTTTTTTCCTGCACTGTGAGGCTTGTGGGATCTTGGTTCACGAGCTGGGGGTCAGGCCAGAGCTCCTGCGGTGGGAGCTCAGAGTCTGAACCACTGGACTAACAGAGAACCTCAGACCCCAGGGAATATTCCATGGAGTGAGGTTTCCCAGAGATCCACATCTTGGCACCAAAACCGAGCTCTACCCAATAACCTACAAACTCCAGTGCTGGAAGCCTCAGGCCAAACAACCAGTAAGACAAGAACACAATGCCACTCATCAAAAAAATGAGATGACAAAAAATATGTCACAGATGAAGGAGCAAGGTAAAAACCTACAAGACCAAATAAATGAAGAGGAAATAGGCAACAAATCTGAAAAAGAATTCAGAGTAACGATAGTAAAGATGATTCAGAATATCGGAAATAGAATGGAGGCATGGATTGAGAAAATACAAGAAATGTTTAACAAAGATCTAGAAGAATTTAAGAACAAACAAACAGATATGAACAACACAATAACTGAAATGAAAAATACACTAGAAGGAATCAATAACAGAATAACTGAGGCAGAAGAATGAATAAGTGAGCTGGAAGACAGCATGGTGGAAATAACTGCTGAGGAGCAGAATAAAGAAAAAAGAATGAAAAGAATTGAAGACAATCTCAGAGACTTCTGGGACAACATTAAATGCGCCAACATTTGAATTATAGGGGTCCCAGAAGAAGAAGAGAAAAAGAAAGGGTCTGAGAAAATATTTGAAGAGATTATGGTGGAAAACTTCCTTAACATGGGAAAGGAAATAGTCAACCAAGTCCAGGAAGCTCACAGAGTCCCTTACAGGATAAACCCTAGGAGAAACACACCAAGACACATATTAATCAAACTAACAAAAATTAAATTCAAAGAAAAAATATAAAAAGCAGCAAGGGAAAAGCAAAAAATAACATACAAAGGAATCTCTATAAGGTTATCAGCTGATTTTTCAGCAGAAACTCTGCAAGCCAGAAAGGAGTGGCAGGATATACTTAAAGTGATGAAAGAGAAAAACCTACAACCAAAATTACTCTACCCAGCAAGGATCTCATTCAGATTTGATGGAGAGAAATTTAAACCTTTACAGAGAGCAAAAGCTAAGAGAATTCAGCACCACCAAACCAGCTTTACAACAAATGTTAAAGGGACTTCTCTAGGCAGGAAACACAAGAGAAGGAAAAGACCTACAATAACAAACCGAAAACAATCAAGAAAATGTTAATAGGAACATACATATCGATAATTACCTTAAATGTAAATGGATTAAGTGCTCCAAACAAAAGACACAGGCTAGATGAATGGATACAAAAACAAGACCCATATATATGAAGTCTATAAGAGACCCACTTCAGACCTAGGGACACATACAGACTGAAAGTGAGGGGATGGAAAAAGATATTCCATGCAAATGGAAATCAAAAGAAAGCTGGAGGGCTTCCCTGGTGGCGCAGTGGTTGAGAGTCCACCTGCCGATGCAGGGGACATGGGATCGTGCCCCAGTCCAGGAGGATCCCTCATGCTGCAGAGCGGCTAGGCCCGTGAGCCATGGCCGCTGAGCCTGCACGTCTGGAGCCTGTGCTCCGCAGCAGGAGGGACCACAACAGTGAGAGGCCCGTGTACCGCAAAAAAAAAAAAAAAAAAAAGAAAGCTGGAGTAGCAATACTCATATCAGATAAAATAGACTTTAAAATAAAGAATGTACAAAAGACAAGGAAGGACACTACCTAATGATCAAGGAATCAATCCAAGAAGAAGATATAACAATTATAAATATATATCCACTCAACATAGTAGTACCTTAATACATAAAGCGAATGCTAACAGCCATAAAAGAGGAAATTGAGTGTAACACAATATTAGTAGGGGACTTTAACACCTCACTTACAACAATGGACAGATCATTCAGACAGAAAATTAATGAGGAAACACAAGCTTTAGATGACAAAATAGACCAGATAGATTTAATTGATATTTATAGGACATTCCATCCAAAAACAGCAGATTACACTTTCTTCTCAAGTGCACATGGAACATTCTCCAGGATAGATCACATCTTGGGTCAAAAATCAAGCCTCAGAAAATGTAAGAAAATTGAAATCGTATCAAGCATCTTTTCTGACCACAACACTATGAGACTGGAAATCAATTACAGGAAAAAAACTGTATAAAACACAAATACAAGGAGACTAAACAGTGTGCTACTAAATAACCTAGAGATCACTGGAGAAATCAAAGAAGAAATAAAAAAATACATAGAAACAAATGAAAATGAAAACACAATGACCCCAAACCTATGCGATTCAACAAAAGCAGTGCTAAGAGGGAATTTTACAGCAATTCAGTCTCACCTCAAGACACAAGAAAAATCTCAAATAAACAATCTAACCGTACACCTAAAACAACTAGAGAAAGAAGAACAAAGAAAAGCCAAAGTGAGTAGAAGGAAAGAAATCATAAAGATCAGAGTAGAAATAAATGAAATAGAAAAAAGAAAACAATAGCAAAGATCAATAAAACAAAAAGTTGGTTCTTTGAGAAGATAAACAAAATTGATAAACCTTTAGCCAGGCTAATCAAGAAAAAAAGGGAGAGGATGCAAATCAATAAAATTAGAAATGAAAAAGGAGAAATCACAGCTCACACTGCAGAAATACAAAGGATTATGAGACTACTACAAAAAACTATATGCCAATAAAATGGACAACCATGAAGAAATGGACAAATTCTTGGAAAGGTACAATTTTCCAAGACTGAACCAGGAAGAATTAGAAAATATAAACAGACCTATCACAAGTAATGAATTTGAAACAGTAATTAAAAATCTTCCAACAAACAAAAGTCCAGGACCAGATAGCTTCACAGGTGAATTCTATCAAACATTTAGAGAAGAGCTAATACCCATCCTTCTCAAACTCTTCCAAAAAACTGCAGAGGGAGGAACACTCCCAAATTTGTTCTATGAAGCCACCATCACCCTGACACCAAAACCAGACAAAGATATCCCACAAAAAAGAAAATTACAGACCAATATCACTGATGAACATAGATGAAAAAATCCTGAATACAAAACTAGCAAACAGAATCCAACAACACATTAAAAGGATCATATACCATGATCAAGTGGGATTTAACCCAGGAATGCAAGGATTCTTCAATGTGCGCAGTTCAATCAATGTAATACACCATGTTAACAAATTAAGGAGTAAAAACCATATGATCACTTAATAGATGGAGAAAAAGATTCTGACAAAATTCAGCACCCATTTATGATGAAAACTTTCCAGAATATGGGCATAGAGGGAATCTACCTCAACATAATAAAGGCTATATATGACAAACCCACAGCAAGCATCATACTCAATGGGGAAAAACTGAAAGCATTTCCTCTAAGATCAGGAACAAGACAAGGATGTGCATGCTCACCACTATTATTCAACATAGTTTTGGAAGTCCTAGCCACTGTAATCAGAGAAGAAAAAGAAATAAAACAAATTGGAAAAGAAGAAGTAAAACTGTCACTGTTTGCAGATGACATAATACTATACATAGAAAATCCTAAAGGTGCCAATAAACAACTACTAGAACTAAGCAGTGAATTTGGTAAAGTTGCAGAATATAAAAGTAATGCACAGAAATCTCTGGCATTCCTATACACTAACAATGAAAAATCAGAAAGAGAAATTAAGGAAATAATCTCATTTAGCATTACAACAAAAGGGGTAAAATACCTAAGAATAAACCTACCTAAGGAGGCAAAAGACTTGTACTCAGAAGACTATAAAACACTGATGAAAGAAATAAAAAATGACACAAACAGATGGAGAGATATACCATGTTCTTGGATTGGAAGACTCAAAGTGGATTAAATACCTAACTGTAAGGCCAGAAACTATAAAACTCTTAGAGGAAAACATAGGCAGAACACTCTATGACGTAAATCACAGCAAGATACTTTTTGACCCACCTCCTAGAGAAATGGAAATAAAAACAAAAATAAACAAATGGGACCTAATGAAACTTCAAAGCTTTTGCACAGCAAAGGAAACCATAAACAAGACCAAAAGACAACCCTCAGAATGGGAGAAAATATTTGCAAATGAAACAACTGACAAAGGATTAATCTCCAAAATTTACAAGCCGCTCATGCAGCTCAATATCAAAAAAAATAAACAACCCAATCCAAAAATGGGCAGAAGACCTAAATGGACATTTCTCCAAAGAAGATATACAGATTGCCAACAAACACATGAAAGAATGCTCAAAATCATTAATCATTAGAGAAATGCAAATCAAAACTACAATGAGATATCATCTCACACCAGTCAGAATGGCCATCATCAAAAAATCTAGAAACAATAAATGCTGGAGAGGGTGTGGAGAAAAGGGAACCCTCTTGCACTGTTGGTGGGAATGTAAATTGATACAGCCACTATGGAGAATAGTATGGAGGTTCCTTAAAAAACTACAAATAGAACTACCATACGACCCAGCAATCCCACTACTGGGCATATACCCTGAGAAAACCATAATTCAAAAAGAGTCATGTACCAAAATGTTCATTGCAGCTCTATTTACAATAGCCAGGACATGGAAACAATCTAAGTGTCCATCAACAGATGAATGGATAAAGAAGATGTGGCACATATATACAATGGAATATTACTGAGCCATAAAAAGAAACGAAATTAAGTTATTTGTAGTGAGGTGGATGGACCTAGAGTCTGTCATACAGAGTGAAGTATGTCAGAAAGAGAAAAAAAATTCCATATGCTAACACATATATATGGAATCTAAGAAAAAAAGAAAAAGATCATGAAGAACCTAAGGGTAAGACAGGAATAAAGACACAGACCTACTAGAGCATGGACTTGAGGATATGGGGAGGGGGAAGGGTAAGCTGTGACAAAGCGAGAGAGTGGCATGGACATATATACACTACCAAACATAAAGTAGATAGCTAGTGGGAAGCAGCCGCATAGCACAGGGAGATCAGCTAGGTGGTTTGTGACCACCTAGAGGGGTGGGGTAGGGAGGGTGGGAGGGAGGCGCAAGAGGGAAGAGATATGGGAACATATGTATACGTATAACTGATTCACTTTGTTATAAAGCAGAAACTAGCACAACATTGTAAAGCAATTATACTCCAATAAAGATGTTAAAAAAAAACTTTCTTGTTTTATTAAATGTATCCTAAGTAAATTTCCTCCTCAGTTCTGTTTAGATGTATGTTACAAATTTGGACATGTAGAAAGTTTGTTGTCATCTATACTAAGCAATATTAACATCATACTTAATGGAGCAAGACAGAATGCATTCTCTCTAAGGTCAGGAGCAAGGCAAGGATATCTGCTCTTACCACACTTACTTACATTACACTTGAGGTTTGAGAGCAAAGCTAAGAGAATCCTCTTGAAACAAGCAGTTCTTTCACAAGTGAAAGGCAGTGGCCTGCTGATGCTGGGGACAGGGTAGGAGAGCTGTCCCATGACTCTGAAGCAATCCAAGCTTTCACCAAGCTTATTGCAGTGGCCTGCTAAAGGCGAGAAAACAGGGGAGAACTAAGAGAAATCTCTCCAAAGCACTTTGGGCTGCATTCAGCTAATGTACTGCAGCATTCTCCAAAGGTTAGAGACAAGGAAGCTGGACGTAAAGGAATCTACTGAGGTGCAATAATTTAGAAGTGAGACTGGAGAACAAATAAGAATCCCCAGAGACCCAAAGAAGCTACCATTATGAATTGGAAAGCTGATGGTTAGCCTCTTAAGCCTAAAAGGATCTGTGGAGTCTTGTGTATGATCAGACTCAAGCTGTACTCTGATTCTGCCTTCAAAATATTTTTTAAGTTTTTATTTTATATTGGAGCATAGTTGATTAACAATGTTGTGTTGTTTCAGGTGTAAGCAAAGTGATTCAGTTATACATATATTGATACATGTATCTATTCTTTTTCAAATTCTTTTCCCATTTAGGTTATTACAGAATATCAGTAGCGTTCCCTGTGCTATACAGTAGGTCCTTGTTGGTTATCTATTTTAAATATAGCTGTGTGTACATGTCAATCCCAAACTCCCAATCTATCCCTTCCCCCTACCCTTCCTCCCGGTAACCATAAGTTCGTTCTCTAAATCTGTGAGTCTGTTTCTGTTTTGTAAATAAGTTCATTTGTTTTTTTTTTTTTAGAGTCCACATATAAGCGATATCATATGATATTTGTCTTTCTCTGTCTGACTTACTTCACTCAGTATGATAATCTCCAGGTCTATCCATGTTGCTGCAAATCTGCCTTCAAAACTTTTAAAGCCAGTGATGAACTGAATCAAGCTAAAACTGTAACAAAGCCCAGACACAGCTCAATGAGAGATTAAATTGACTCAATCCTGCATTCCAGTACCTTGAAAGAAGTAGCACGCCCTTTGGTGGGGGGGTATTATTTCCTTCAATATCTACTATTTGTTTATACAGAATGTCTTGACACAGAGTCAAAAAATTACAAGTCACATATGGAAGACTCAAAGATAGTCCTGTTGTTGGAATTATTAGACAGAGACTTTAATATAACTGTGGCACACATATTAAAGGCTCTAGTAGAAACATTGGTCAATGTAAATAGATGGGGGAATTTCAGCAGAGAGGTCAAAATTATAAAAAAGACCCGAACAGTTACTTTGATGGAACTTATAGATGAAAATGTTAAAAATGAAAAAAAAATAATGCAGAACTGAAAAATTCATTCGAATTATGACATGCTGGACTCAGAAGAAGAAAGCAACAATAAACTTGGAGACAGGCCAATAGCAATTATACAAAATGAAGAACCAAAAGAAAAAAGGCAAAAACCCAGTAACAGAATATCTACGATATGTGGGGCAATATCATCTGGCCCAATATATAAGTAATTAGAGACCTAAAAGGAGAAGGGAGAGATAATGGAGCAGTAGATATATCTGAAGAGATAATGGCTTAGCATTTTCCCAAGCTGAGGAAAGATATCAGATATAAAAAGCTCAATGGACCCCTAGAGCAACAGACTTCCTCAACTACGCATATCTTAGTCAAACTGTTGAGAATCAAAGATGAGAAATCTTATAAGGAGCCCAAGAAAAAAGACACATGACATACAAGATGTATTAGTCAGGATTCTCCAGAGAAACATAACCTATAGGATGTATATCTATTATACACTGCTGAGTTTGTAGCAGAAATAGAAATAAAACTGTATGATAACAAGAGTACAAAGGGTAGCAGGAAGTAAGTAGAATTATACTGTTGTATGGTTGCTACATTAATTGCAGAATAGTATATTATTTTAAAATAGACTATCATAAGTTAAAGATGCACATTATAAACTCTAGAGCAGGGGGAGTGATTTTTTTCTACAGAGGACCAGGTGGTAAATATTTAAGGCTTCGTAGGCCAGAGTGTCTCTGTCACAAGTACTCAACTCTGCTGTTGTAGTGCAATGTGAAAACGACCACAGACCACATGTAAGCCTATGAAGGGCTGTGCTCCAATAAAATTTTATTTAGGAAAACAAGCTGTGGACCATTTTGGGACTGTAGACCATAGCTTGCTAGAGTTGAGCACCACTAATGATAAAACAGAGGTATAGCTAAAAATTCAATGAACTACACAGAGATTTGCACATAAATATTCATAGCAGCATTATTCATAATGGCTTCCAAATTGGAGACAGCCTACATGTCTTTTAACTGGTGAATATGGTACAGACAAAATTAGGTATAAGTATACACTGAAATAGAATTCAGCAATAAAAAGGAATGAACTGCTAATACATGCCAGGATTTGGATGAACCTCAAAACTATTATGCTCAATGAAAGACTCGGATACAAGAGACCACATATTTCATGATTCCATTTGCAATACGAAATTTGAAATGTCCAGAAAAGAGAAGGTTGTAGAGACAGAAACTAGATCCGTGGTTGCTTGGGGTTGTGATGAAGATGAGACAAGAATTGGGATTAAGAGTAAATCGGCATGAAGTATCATCTTGGGGTGATGAACATGTTCCAAAACTGATTTATGGTGATGGTTGCACACAGTCATGAAACACAAAATAGGATGAAATGGAGGAGGTCTGGAGGCAAGGAAGCAGCTAGGAGGAAACAATTATAGGATCCCAAGGGAGGGACAAATCCAGGTGCACAAAACACCTGGAATGTTCTTTTGCCTCTGGGTTAATGTTTACCAACCACTGTCCCTGTTCTAACACACTCCTGAGGGTTACGACACTCCTCTCAGTTACAGCAGTTGAGGCGTGGTGGTGGGTGTGTGTGTGCATTTGGAAAGAAGGTTCAACTGTACACTTGAAATGAGTGAATTATATGGTATGTAATATTTTTACGCCTCAATAAAGTAATATTTATGAAAGTCAACTAAGACTTCTGTGACTACAGAAAATGTAATAAGCTGCAAAAAATACACTCTTACCCTCACAATGGGAAAAAGCCAGATACTCTACAAAAGTGTAACTTTCTTGAGTACCTCAGAGAACTCAAGTAGCAAGAAACCACATGACCCAAATTCCAAGGAGGGACAATCTCCTTCAAGACGAGATGAGATACACAATCCCTTTCATCTTTGGCAGAGCATGGGAAAAAGAGAGCAACAGAAAAAGAAAAGAAGAAACCAGCAAAAATGTAAATGAATTGTTAAAGGCCAAGTGTGGGTTTATGTGCTGGTGGGGCATTCCAGAAAAGAGTAGGAAGAGTCACCCATCAGCTCTTCTGCATGGCTCTTCACTGGTGCTCAGGAGGAAGACTGGGGGCAGGGCAGGAGTTTGAGAGAGTACCCCTACTTGGTGCAGGCATGAAGGAAGGGATTGGCAGCTGCTAAGGGATAAGCATAAAGCCCTGCAGACTTTCCAAGGCTCTTCAGCAAAAGCCTTCAATCACTTGAGGAGAAGCTGCAAACTGGTCTCAGGGCCCAGGCAAAACTCCGTTGCTAAGGAAGGAAGATTAGAAATTCAACATGTCCTGCCTTGAGAGTAGGACAGGTAACTTTCTCATTCCCAGGACACAAGCAAAGATCCAATCCTGCAAAGACAGGAGGTAGGAGAATAAGACCCCTACTTCTAGGAAAGGGACAGGAAGCCATCATGGACCCAGGATTTATACTGACAGTAGGTAGAGGTCTGCTACCACCATGAATAGGGCAGGAAACTCCCACCAAGACCAACTTTGGATACAAGGCAGACTGTGGTTGCTATGGGAAGGAGGAGCGGGAACTCTGAAAAAAGCTTTCTCAAAGATCCAGGCACAGAGGACCTGCCTAAGACAGGCTGGACCGGGAAAACACTCTCTCCTGCCCCCACCCCAGGCTTAGTACCCAGGAACAATGGCACAGCAGCAGTCTGCAATCTGTGGAGGGAAAGCACCGTGACATTGGCCTCAGAGCTGGCTGAGAGTGGAGGGGGAAGCAGAAACACTGAGGAAAGACCCTCCTGCTTCTCAACCCCCAGTGGAGGCACAGGGCAACCAACAATTTGAAGCCTGTGGTGCACTGAAGGTTAATTACAACAACAATAAGGAAAAGTTATTAGGGTGTTGTTAGGACAGCAACAACCTCCATCTTTCTGTAGGTTGGAATGGAACTGGAACTGGGCTGGACCTCAGAAGGTTTGTTATCCATTTGTATTCTGACCACTGCCAATACTGACGGACTCTGGAGCCAGGAACTTTCACTCCTTCCCATGGCAATTTGATACACCAGAAATACATCTACATGTAGAACAACTCCTACGCAAGACCTACTGAACGCTGGCAGAAGACCTCAGACCTCCCAAAAGGCAAGAAACCCACCACGTAGCTGGGTAGGGCAAAAGAAAAAAGAAAAAAACAGAGACAAAAGAATAGGGACAGGACCTGCACCAGTGGGAGGGAGCTGTGAAGGAGGAAAGGTTTCCACACACTAGGAAGCCCCTTCGCGGGCAGAGACTGCGGGTGGTGGAGGGGGAAAGCTTCGGGGGTGGCGGAGGAGAGCACAGCAACAGGGGTGTGGAGGGCAAAGAGGAGAGATTCCCACACAGAGGATCAGGGCCGACGGGCACTCACCAGACCGATAGGCTTGTCTGCTCACCCGCTGGGGCTGGCAGGGCTGGGAGCTGAGGCTCGGGCTTCCATTGGAGCGCAGGGAGAGGACTGGGGATGGGGGCGTGAACACAGCCTGCGGGGTTAATGCACCACTGCTGGCCGGGAGTCCAGGGAAAAGTCTGCACCTGCCGAAGAGGCAAGAGACTTTTTCTTCCCTCTTTGTTTCCTGGTGCGCGAGGAGAGGGGATTAAGAGCGCTGCTTAAAGGAGCTCCAGAGACGGGCGTGAGCCGTGGCTAAAAGTGCGGACCCCAGAGACAGGCATGAGACGCTAAGGCTGCTGCCGCCACCACCAAGAAGCCTGTGCGCGACCACAGGTTACTATCCACACCCCACTTCCGGGGAGCCTGTCCAGCCCACCACTGCCAGGGTCCCAGGATCCAGGGACAACTTCCCCGGGAGAATGCACGGCGCGCCTCAGGCTGGTGCAATGTAATGCCAGCCTCTGCCGCCGCAGGCTCGCCCCGCACTCCGTGCCCCTCCCTCCCGCCGGCCTGAGTGAGCCGGAGCCCCCGAATCAGCGGCTCCTTTAACCCCATCCTGTCTGAGCCAAGAACAGACGCCCTCCGGCGACCTACACACAGAGGCGGGGCCAAATCCAAAGCTGAGCCCCTGGGAGCTGTGAGAACAAAGTAGAGAGAGGGAAATCTCTCCCAGCAGCCTCAGAAGCAGCAGATTAAATCTCCACAATCAACTTGATGTACCCTGCATCTGTGGAATACATGAATAGACAATGAATCATCCCAAATTGAGAAGGTGGACTTTGAGAGCAAGATTTATGATTTTTTCCACTTTTCCTCTTTTTGTGAGTGTGTATGTGTATGCTTCTGTGTGAGATGTTGTCTGTATAGCTTTGCTTCCACCATTTGTCCTAGGGTTCTATCCTTCCTTTTTTTGTTGTTGTTTTAATTTTTTTTCTTAATAATTATTTTTTAATTTAATAACTTTATTTTATTTTATTTTATCGTCTTTCTTTCTTTCCTTCCTTCCCTCCTTTAGACTATGAATCATCCCAAATTGAGGAGGTGGACTTTGAGAGCAAGATTTATGATTTTTTCCACATTTCCTCTTTTTGTGAGTGTATGCTTCTGTGTGAGATGTTGTCTGTATAGCTTTGCTTCAACCATTTGTCCTAGGGTTCTATCCGTCTGTTGTTTTTTTTAAAAATTTTTTTCTTAATAATAATTTTTTATTTTAATAACTTTACTATATTTTCTTACTTCATTTTATTTTACTTTATCTTCTTTCTTTCCTTCTTTCTTTTTTTCCTTCTTTCCCTCCTTCCTTCCTTCCTTAGGCTCTCCCTCCCTCCCTCACTTCTTTCTTTCCTTCTTTCTTTCTTTCTACTTCTACTAATTCTTTCTTTCTACTTTTTCTCCCTTTTATTCTGAGCTGTGTGGATGAAAGGCTCTCGGTGCTGCAGCCAGGAGTCAGTGCTGTGCCTCTGAGGTAGGAGAGCCAACTTCAGGACACTGGTCCACAAGAGACCTCCCAGCTCCTCATAATACTAAATGGCGAAAATCTCCCAGAGATCTCCACCTCAACACCAGCACCCACCTTCACTCAACGACCAGCAAGCTACAGTGCTGGACATCCTATGCCAAACAACTAGCAAGACAGGAACACAAATGCACCCATTATTAGAAAGGCTGCCTAAAATCATAGTAAGTCCACAGACAACCCCAAACATACCACCAGACGTGGACCTGCCCACCAGAAAGACAAGATCCAGCCTCATCCACCAGAACACAGGCACTAGTACCCTCCACCAGGAAGCCTACACAACCTACTGAACCAACCTTAGCCACTGGGGACAGACATCAAAAACAACGGGAATTATGAACCTGCAGCCTGCAAAAAGGAGACCCCAAACACAGTAAGATAAGCAAAATGAGAAGACAGAAAAACACACAGCAGATGAAGGAGCAAGATAAAAACCCACCAGACCTAACAAATGAAGAGGAAATAGGCAGTCTACCTGAAAAAGAATTCAGAATAATGATAGTAAAGATGATCCAAAATCTTGGAAATAGAATGGACAAAATGCAAGAAACATTTAACAAGGACCTAGAAGAACTAAAGATGAAACAAACAATGATGAACAACACAATAAATGAAATAAAAAATACTCTATATGGGATCAATAGCAGAATAACTGAGGCAGAAGAATGGATAAGTGACCTGGAAGATAAAATAGTGGAAATAACTACTGCAGAGCAGAATAAAGAAAAAAGAATGAAAAGAACTGAGGACAGTCTCAGAGACCTCTGGGACAACATTAAATGCACCAACATTTGAATTATAGGGGTTCCAGAAGAAGAAGAGAAAAAGAAAGGGACTGAGAAAATATTTGAAGAGATTATATTTGAAAACTTCCCTAATATGGGAAAGGAAATAGTTAATCGAGTCCAGGAAGCACAGAGAGTCCCATACAGGATAAATCCAAGGAGAAACATGCCAAGACACATATTAATCAAACTGTCAAAAATTAAATACAAAGAAAGCATATTAAAAGCAGCCAGGGAAAAACAACAGATAACACACAAGGGAATCCCCATAAGGTTAACAGCTGATCTTTCAGCAGAAACTCTGCAAGCCAGAAGGAACTGGCAGGACGTATTTAAAGTGATGAAGGAGAAAAACCTGCAACCAAGATTACTCTACCCAGCAAGGATCTCATTCAGATTTGATGGAGAAATTAAAACCTTTACAGACAAGCAAAAGCTGAGAGAGTTCAGCACCACCAAACCAGCTCTACAACAACTGCTAAAGGAACTTCTCTAGGCAAGAAACACAAGAGAAGGAAAAGACCTCCAAGAATGAACCCAAAACAATTAAGAAAATGGGAATAGGAACATACATATCGATAATTACCTTAAATGTAAATGGACTAAATGCTCCCACCAAAAGACACAGATTGGCTGAATGGATACAAAAACAAGACCCATATATTTGCTGCCTACAAGAGACCCACTTCAGACCTAGAGACACATACAGACTGAAAGTAAGGGGATAGAAAAAGATATTTCATGCAAATGGAAACCAAAAGAAAGCTGGAGTAGCAATTCTCATATGAGACAAAATAGACTTTAAAATAAAGACTATTAGAAGAGACAAAGAATGACACTACATAATGATCAAGGGATCGATCCAAGAAGAAGATATAACAATTGTAAATATTTATGCACCCAACATAGGAGCACCTCAATACATACAGCAAATACTAACAGCCATAAAAGGGGAAATTGACAGTAACACATTCATAGTAGGGGACTTTAACACCCCATTTTCACCAATGGACAGATTATCCAAAATGAAAATAAATAAGGAAACACAAGCTTTAAATGATACATTAAACAAGATGGACTTAATTGATATTTATAGGACATTCCATCCAAAAACAACAGAATACACATTTTTCTCAAGTGCTTATGGAACATTCTCCAGGATAGATCATATCTTGGGTCACAAGTCAAACCTTGGTAAATTTAAGAAAATTGAAATTGTTTCAAGTATCTTTTCCAATCATAACGCTGTGAGACTAGATATCAATTACAGGAAAAGATCTGTAAAAAATACAAACACATGGAGGCTAAACAATACACTACTTAATAACGAAGTGATCACTGAAGAAATCAAAGAGGAAATCAAAAAATACCTAGAAACAAATGACAATGGAGACATGACAACCCAAAATCTATGGGATGCAGCAAAAGTAGTTCTAAGAGGGACGATTATAGCAATACAATCCTACCTTTAGAAACAGGAAATATCTTGAATAAACAACCTAACCTTGCACCTAAAGCAATTAGAGAAAGAAGAACAAAAAAACCCCAAAGTTAGCAGAAGGAAAGAAATCATAAAAATCAGATCAGAAATAAATGAAAAAGAAATGAAGGAAACGATAGTAAAGATCAATAAAACTAAAAGCTGGTTCTTTGAGAAGATAAACAAAATTGATAAACCATTAGCCAGACTCATCAAGAAAAAAAGGGAGAAGACTCAAATCAATAGAATTAGAAATGAAAAAGGAGAAGTAACAACTGACACTGCAGAAATAAAAAGATCATGAAAGATTACTACAATCAACTCTATGCCAATAAAATGGACAACCTGGAAGAAATGGACAAATTCTTAGAAATGCACAACCTGCCAAGACTGAATCAGGAAGAAATAAAAAATATGAACACAACAATCACAAGCACTGAAATTGAAACTGTGATTAAAAGTCTTCCAGCAAACAAAAGCCCAGGACCAGATGGCTTTACAGGTGAATTCTATCAAATATTTAGAGAAGAGCTAACACCTATCCTTCTCAAACTCTTCCAAAATATAGCAGAGGGAGGAACACTCGCAAACTCATTCTACGAGGCCACCATCACCTTGATACCAAAACCAGACAAGGGTGTCACAAAGAAAGAAAACTACAGGCCAATATCACTGATGAACATAGATGCAAAAAAATCCTCAACAAAATACTAGCAAATAGAATCCAACAGCACATTAAACGGATCATACACCATGATCAAGTGGCGTTTATTCCAGGAATGCAAGGATTCCTCAATATATGCAAAACAATCAATGTGATACACCATATTAACAAATTGAAGGAGAAAAACCATATGATCATCTCAATAGTTGCAGAGAAAGCTTTTGGCAAAATTCAACACCCATTTATGATAAAAATCTTGCAGAAAGTAGGCATAGAGGGAAGCTTCCTCAACATAATAAAGGCCATATATGACAAACCCACAGCCAACATCGTCCTCAATGGTGAAAAACTGAAAACATTTCCACTAAGGTCAGGAACATGACGAAGTTGCCCACTCTCACCACTCTTATTCAACATAGTTTTGGAAGGAATCCAAATCAGAAAAGAAGAAGTAAAGCTGTCACTGTTTGCAGATGACATGATACTATACATAGAGAATCCTAAAGATGCTACCAGAAATCTACTAGAGCTAATCAATGAATTTGGTAAAGGAGCAGGATACAAAATTAATGCACAGAAATCTCTGGCATTCCTATACACTAATGATGAAAAATCTGAAAGTGAAATCAAGAAAACACTCCCATTTACCACTGCAACAAAAAGAATAAAATATCTAGGAATACACCTACCTAAGGAGACAAAAGACCTGTATGCAGAAAATTATAAGACACTGATGAAAGAAATTAAAGATGATACAAATAGATGGAGAGATATACCATGTTCTTGGATTGGAAGAATCAACATTGTGAAAATGACTATACTACCCAAAGCAATCTACAGATTCAATGCAATCCCTATCAAACTACCACTGGCATTTTTCACAGAAGTAGAACAAAAAATTTCACAATTTGTATGGAAACACAAAAGACCCCGAATAGCCAAAGCAATCTTGAGAAAGAAAAATGGAGCTGGAGGAATCAGGCTCCCTGACTCCAGACTATACTACAAAGCTACAGTAATCAAGACAGTATGGTACTGGCACAAAAACAGAAATATAGATCAATGGAACAGGATAGAAAGCCCAGAGATAAACCCATGCACATATGGTCACCTTATCGTTGATAAAGGAGGCACGAATGTACAGTGGAGAAAGGACAGCCTCTTCAATAAGTGGTGCTGGGAAAACTGGACAAGTACATGTAAAAGTATGAGACTAGATAGCTCCCTAACACCATACACAAAAATAAGCTCAAAATGGATTAAAGACCTAAATATAAGGCCAGAAACTATCAAACTCTTAGAGGAAAACATAGGCAGAACACTCTATGACATAAATCACAGCAAGATCCTTTTTGACCCACCTCCTAGAGAAATGGAAATAAAAACAGAAATAAACAAATGGGACCTAATGAAACTTCAAAGCTTTTGCACAGCAAAGGAAACCATAAACAAGACCAAAAGACAACCCTCAGAATGGGAGAAAATATTTGCAAATGAAACAACTGACAAAGGATTAATCTCCAAAATTTATAAGCAGCTCATGCAGCTCAATAACAAAAAAACAAACAACCCAATCCAAAAATGGGCAGAAGACCTAAATAGACATTTCTCCAAAGAAGATATGCAGACTGCCAACAAACACATGAAAGAATGCTCAACATAAAAAAAAAATAAAAATAAAAAATAAAAAAAAAGAATGCTCAACATCACTAATCATTAGAGAAATGTAAATCAGAACTACAATGAGATATCATCTCACACCAGTCAGAATGGCCATCATCAAAAAATCTAGAAACAATAAATACTGGAGAGGGTGTGGAGAAAAGGGAGTCCTCTTGCTCTGTTGGTGGGAATGTAAATTGATACAGCCACTGTTGAGAACAGTATGGAGGTTCCTTGAAAAACTACAAATAGAACTACCATATGACCCAGCAATCCCACTACTGGGCATATACCCTGAGAAAACTATAATTCAAAAAATGTCATGTACCAAAATATTCATTTCAGCTCTACTTAACAATAGCCCGGAGATGGTAACAACCTAAGTGTCCGTCATCGGATGAATGGATAAAGAAGATGTGGCACATATATACAATGGAATATTACTCAGCCATAAAAAGAAACGAAATTGAGCTATTTGTAATGAGGTGGATAGACCTAGAGTCTGTCATACAGAGTGAAGTAAGTCAGAAACAAAGAGACAAATACTGTATGCTAACACATATATATTGAATTTAAGAAAAAAAAAACTGTCATGAAGAACCTAGGGGTAAGACAGAAAAAAAGACACAGACCTACTAGAGAATGGACTTGAGGATATGGGGAGGGGGAAGGGTAAGCTGTGACAAAGCGAGAGAGAGGCATGGACATATATACACTACTAAATGTAAGGTAGATAGTGGGAAGCAGCTGCATAGCACAGGGAGATCAGCTCGGTGCTTTGTGATCACCTGGAGGGGTGGGATAGGGAGGGTGGGAGGGAAGGAGACACAAGAGGGAAGAGGTATGGGAACATATGTATATGTATAACTGATTCACTTTTTTATAAAGTAGAAACCAACACACCATTGTAAAGCAATTATACTCCAATAAAGATGTTAAAAAGAAAAAGATTTAACAGTTGGAGATTAGAGATGCAAAAGTAATCTTAAGCAAACAATATAAACTTACTATGTAGGGCTGACTCCAGGGTTGTTCAAGGAAAGGGTAGCCTTTTCGGTCAGCATATGTTACTTTTATTTTCTCTGTAAACTCAGCAATCTTATTATGCAGACAATAAACCATCTAATTTTCCTCTTGATTCCTCTTTTGCTGTCACATTTTTTTCCTCACCAAGAAAGTAGCTTTAAACATATTTTACCCTTTGCTGCTCTTATTCCATATTGCATTCTCTTTTCCTGCTTAGAATGGCCCCTATCCTGGTTTCTTTTTCACCTGCCTCTAGAAAGCTTAGGATTCTGCTTTCCTAAACAAGGATGGTATCTACATTTGTGAACTAGAGTGGGACTCCCCATGAAGTCTTGAAAGGTGAGTCCTAGTTAGCCAGGAGACAAAGGCATACCTGGAAGGAGGGCATTCCAGGCAGAGGGGAAATCATGGGCAAAGCATAAAATGGGAAAATCAAGTTATGTTTGGGAATGGTGGTGGTACAAGGTGGCTGAGGTGTATGTGAAGAGGCAGGAGATGAAGCTGGAAAGAAGGGACCACACCCCACTGGCTTTCAGGGTACAATCACTCTCCTTAGTATGGCATTCAAGACTCTTCATGCCTGAGAATTTCCAGACTGAAATGCTTCCCTCCTACACAGATGAAGACACACCCAAAGCCCCTCATGCGCTTTGAATGAAATAGATCTAGGTTTGTATACATGCTTTGCAATATACAAGCTGCTTGATCTTAGGAAAGTTTTTTAAAATCTCTGGATCCCAATTTCCTCATCTCTAAAAGGGGAATTAAATATGTTTACCCCAAAGAGATATTGTGAGGACTTAATTACATGAAAAGAATTTATAACATACTTCATACAGCACTTGGCGTCTAAAAAGTCCTCAGTAAATGGTAACTAGTAGTAGTGATGGGGTTGTGTCCTAAAATGCTGGATTACTTTCAGCTCTCTGAATGTACTGCATTCATCCTCATGTGCATATTTTTGCAGACGCTGTGATCTCCACCTGGAGTTTTCCTAAAGCCTTCTCTGACTTTCCTCTCTCTACCTCTGATTGCTTTTGAGAGCTGTTTCTAGCACAGAGGTTTCTTAATCCAATGGTCCCCTTGGGAGATCCGTAGATGGAAATCAGAGGAGTCTGTGAATTTAGATGGGAAAAAGGTTGCATCTTTATTTACACTAACATCTCACTGAGAGTCCGCATTTTAAAACTTTTGTATGTAGATAATAAAGTTCAATAGTATTAGTAATATCTAATATTTAAGCCATTAAAAATCACAGATATTTCATATCATGTCACAGTTGTTGCAGATTTCGCAAAATAGCATTTACTCTCACCACTACTTTGAAATTGTTGTAAACCGTTGTTATTTAATGTGGTAAATTGGAAGGGCATATATTTCTATATCATATTTTAAAATACTTTGAAAACTATAATTCAGTATAATTAATTTCCTTTTAAATCCTACATATTTTAATTCATGCACTTAATATTATTTTGAGAAAAGTTTCATAGATTGTGAAAGGGTTCTATGCCCCCCCCAAAAAAATTAAGAACCCCTGTCCTTATACTTACTCTAGTGTATTTTCCACTAATTTAGATAAATATGATATTTTCAGTTAAAAATTAGCCTACAGTTGCAAATTTGCATTCTGAGCAAAACTTCTTCATCTCATTTAATGCCATAATCTTCCTCAATCAAAAGGGAATATAACAGACAATTACTTACTTTTAGTTGTAGACAATGTCCAATCAGCTCATTGAACATGTGCTTTCTTTAAATGAAGGTTTTTCTCTTCAGGACTTCCCTGGTGGTGCAGTGGTTAAGAATCCGCCTGCCAATGCAGGAGACATGGGCTTGAGCCCTTGTCCGGCAAGATACCACATGCTGCGGAGCAACTAAGCTTGTGCGCCACAACTACTGAAGCCCGTGTGCCCTAGAGCCCGTGCTCCACAACAAGAGAAGCCACTACAATGAGAAGCCCTCACACCGCAACGAAGAGTAGCCCCCACTCGGTGCAACTAGAAAAAGCCCGAGCGCAGCAACGAAGACCCAACGCAGCCAGAAATAAATAAAAATTAAAAAAAAAAAAGTTTTCTTCTTTTGTCCGAGGATCTTTGTCTCCCTAAACTGTTTTTTTTTATCCCTTTGAAATAAATGCTGGAGGACTTCCAACTTCAGCCTAGGATGGAGTTGGCCATCAGGAATATCATCACTCCCACAGTCACAGGAAAAATCCAGATAATCTACAAAAAGATAGCTTTTGTTTAACTACCAGAAACTGGGGTCACAGGCCAACCATCTAACTTAAAAATCTGACAAAAGCAAAGTACTTCCAAGAAGAGAAGGGACACAAATACTGACTCACTTTTGCGGGGGAAGATGGGTAAGAAGAACTTAGTTTATTTAAAAAAAATAATAATTTGCTAAAAGCTGAGTATGGGCTAGTGTAAGGATAGAGAGCTTCTAGGAGTGAAGACATGAAGAGACTTTGCACCTACCTGCCACCTCGTCTCCTTGGGCCTCCACCAAGCACTCACAAGGAAGACTTGGATCAGGGCAGGAGGCTGGATGAAGTCTCCCTCAGTGGCACAGGCCTGGAAGAGAAGGCAACTGCTTGATGGGAAAGGCACCAAGTCTCCCCTGCATCTTTCTTCCCTAAGAGCAAAAGCTTGTGCCACTGCGGGAGGAACAGTGAACACTTCCCAGAGCACACGTGAAGACTGACTCTGGCTGGGGAAGTGGAGAAGAAAGAAAACTGTAGACTCCTGTGGGAGCTGGGGGAACTCCTGGACTCAGGCCATTAGAGATTTCCTAATGCTGTGGGGAGGGGGACAGGACCACTGAGAAAGCCACCCCCCAACTCCTGCCCAATCCAGGGGCATAAGGCTTGCCTAAGATGGAGGCTGAGCCAGAGCAACAGAGAGTGCCATTTCTTCTCCCCACCAGGCTGGGCAGTGCCAAGTGAGAGACAACTGCAGTCGACCACAGGAGAAGGGGCAAGGCATGGAGGGAGACTCGGAGACATAGACAGGGAAGGGTGAAGCTAAGGGTGAAATAGGAACACGATAGAAACAATACCCACCCTAAGCACAAAGTAACTCCAGAGAAATTTGAAGCTCATGTTGAACCAAGGTCAACATAGCGACAAAAAGCCCAAACGCAGCTCAGCTTCTGACTAGATTGAGTGAACCACCCCATCCCCAACCCTGGCCTCCAGCACATTCTGATGGCCTAGAAGAGGTGTATCATTTCTATGCACAAATACTGTTTGTTTCAGTCTATACTCTTCTAAACTTTGTTTATGACAATGAATATAATATGAGATGAACACAGGAAGAGCGAGGAAAAATAATCCATGGTAAAGAGGAAAGCAATCAATAGTATCAGACTAATATACAATAATATAACCCAGATACTGGAATTCAGACAGGGGAAGTTACAGAGATGAAGTATGTCTTTGATGGCTATCATGGTTAATTTTATGTGTTAATTTAACTGGGCTAAAGGATGTCCAGATAGCTGGTAGAACATTATTTCTGGGTGTATCAGTGAGGGTCTTTCCAGAAGAGAATACTGACTCAAGGTAGATGGAGTGAAGAAGATTGCCCCCATCCCTAACCAATGTGAGTGGGCATCATCTAATCCAATGACAATTGGAAGAGAACAAGAAAATGGAGGGAGAGTGAATTTGGTCTCTGCTTAAGCCAGGACACCTATATTTTCCTACCCCTAGATATCAGTGCTTCTGGTTCCCTGGCCTTTGGACTTGGACCAGGACTTACATATATATGTCTCCCAAAACACAATAATAAGATAATAAACAACCCAATTAAAAATGGGCAAATGTTAAACATTTCACCAAAGAAGATATACAGATGACAAATGAACGTATAAAAAGATGCTCAACATCTTCAGACATTAGGAAATGAAAGTTAAAATTATAATGAGATATATATATACATCTATTAGAATGCCTAAAAAAAAAAAAAAAAACCCTGACAGTACCAAGTACTAAGAAGAATGTGGAGCAACTGAAACTTTCATACATTGCTGATGGAGTATGCAAAAATGGTGAAGACACTGTGAAAAACAGTTTGGAAAGTTTTTATAATGTTAAAATAGACTTATCATATTACCCAGCATGATCACCACCCAAGAGAAATGAAAACTGACGTTCACACAAAAACCTGTATGTGAATGTATATAGAAGGTTTTTTCACAACTGCCAAAAAACTGGAAATAACTCAGATGTCCTTCAATTGTGTAAACATGCTGGGATACATCCATCTAATGGAATACTGCTCAGCAGTAGAAAGGAGAAAACTTCTGAGTGACACACAGTGTATGAATCTAAAATGTATTGGGTGGGCTAAAATGTGCATTCTGTTTTTTCTGTAAGATGGCTCTAGTAGCACTTAGTTGTCTTTAACTTCATTTGAAACAATTTTGTTAGATTGTATATGACAACTGTTATATCAGCATCTATTAAAAAAAAGACTTATCAAAATTGGTGAATTTTGGGGTAGCCATTTTATTATTGAAGATGGAAGAAAAAAGGGAACATTTTCGGTGTATTATGTTTTATTATTTCAAGAAAGGTAAAAATGCAACCAAAATGCAAAAAAAGATTTGTGCAGTGTGTGGAGAAGGTGCTGTGACTGATCGAACGTGTCAAAAGTGGTTTGCGAAGTTTCCTCCTGGAGATTTCTCGCTGGACGATGCTCCATGGTTGGGTAGACCAGTGAAGTTGATAGTGATCAAATTGAAACAATAATTGAGAACAATCAACGTTATACCACGCGGGAGATAGCTGACATACTCAAAATATCCAGATCAAGTGTTGAAAATCATTTGCACCATCTTGGTTGTATTCATCACTTTGATGTTTGGATTCCATGTAAGTTAAGCGAAAAAAACCTTCCTGACCATACTTCCGCATGCGATTCTCTACTGAAACGTAATGAGAGGGTTCCATTTTCTTGCTGCGACCCCTCCCGTTGCGGAGCACAGGCTCCGGACGCGCAGGCCCAGTCATAG
This sequence comes from Monodon monoceros, assembly GCF_005190385.1. Classification (NCBI taxonomy): domain Eukaryota; kingdom Metazoa; phylum Chordata; class Mammalia; order Artiodactyla; family Monodontidae; genus Monodon; species Monodon monoceros. Next base: position 17,394,007 of record NW_021703784.1, on the reverse strand, counting down.
CCATGGCTCATGGGCCCCGCCGCTCCGCGGCATGTGGGATCCTCCCGGACCAGGGCACAAATCCGCGTCCCCTGCATCGGCAGGCGGACTCTCAACCACTGTGCCACCAGGGAAGCCCCAGGGTTCCATTTTTAAAACAAATTGTGATGGGCGATGAAAAGTGGATACTGTACAACAGTGTGGAACGGAAGAGATCATGGGGCAAGCGAAATGAACCACCACCAACCACACCAAAGGCTGGTCTTCATCCAAAGAAGGTGATGTTGTATAGATGGTGGGATTGGAAGGGAGTCCTCTATTATGAGCTCCTTCCAGAAAACCAAATGATTAATTCCAGCAAGTACTGCTCCCAATTAGACCAACTAAAAGCAGCACTCGCCGAAAAGCATCCAGCATTAGTCAACAGAAAACGCATAATCTTCCATCAGGATAACGCAAGACTGCATGTTGCCTTGATGACCAGGCAAAAACTATTACAGCTTGGCTGGGAAGATTTGATTCATCTGCCGTATTCACCAGACATTGCAGCACCTTCAGATTTCCATTTATTTCAATCTTTACAAAATTCTCTTAATGGAAAAAATTTCAGTTCCCCAGAAGACTGTAAAAGGCACCACCTGGAACAGTTCTTTGCTCAAAAAGATAAAAAGTTTTGGGAAGATGGAATTATGAAGTTGCCTAAAAATGGCAGAAGGTAGTGGAACAAAAGGGTGACTACGTTGTTCAATAAAGTTCATGGTGAAAATGAAAAACGTGTCTTTTATTTCTACTTAAAAAACCGAAGGGACTTTTGGTCCCACCCAATATTATGCTAAGAAAAAGAACCTAGACTAAAAAGGCTTATAGGACATTCTGGAAAAGACAAAACCTTAGGAACAGAAAACAGATTAAGAGTTGCTGGAGTTGGGGGTTGGGACAAGGATTGGCCACAAAGGGATATGAGATGGTGTTCTGGGTGATGGAATTGTTCTGTATCTTGATTGTGGTAATGGTCATATTACTGTCAAAACTCACCAAACTGCATATTAAATACGGTGAATTTTATTGTATATGAATTATACTCAATAAATTGAATTTAAAAAATCTGGACAGAGTGTCATTTTCCACATTTGCTCCTGTCAGACTGTTCTGCACACCATGAAGAAAGGGGCTCCTTGAAGGTACAGAGTCCTTAAAGGGACATGCATATAATTTTGTATACACTTAAATACATGACATAATATATTATCTTATTTTATCTTATTTATTATATTTAATTTTCCAATGAAAACATAGTTTCATTATAGATATATAACATAGCTTTGCCATACCATTCCCACTTTCTTTATGATAATGCTATTATCTTGGTAAAACATAGAATATCTGTTTAAGATTAGTTCAAAAATGTTTTCTCATCCATTATATGATAACTAATTTGAAATGCTGATTTTTTTCCTCCAACAGTCTCTCCAATTAGAATGTTGTAAGCTCATCACATCTTGATGATCTGTTAACAAAAAATGTATGACCTGAACTTGTTCAAAGTTTAAAAATTTTATGAGCATAGTACATGGTTTTGGTCCCTTTGGTAGTCGTACTTTATGGGGAGTTATATTAGTACTTAATATATCAATTCTAAAAATAAAAGGGTTGTAAAGTCTGAAGATCTTGAAGTATGCAAAGAGGCATGTACCTTTTAAAATATTTCAACAACTTCTCTGAAGCCTACATAGTTAACATTGAGAATTAGTAGGACAGGACACGGACAGCCAGAACCCATTGCTATGAGTCAGTGTAGGTGAGAAATTGTTTGGCGTGTTAGAAAGAATTTATAATTTGGAGTCAGAAAGGCTGAGTGTGTAGGTGGCAAAGTCAAGGTCAGGATCTAGGGATTCAGAGGAGGGCTGACCATCAAAGTCAGAAGCTCCTCCTTGGAACTATCCCCTCCTACACCGCCTCACTCTAACTAAAGCTACCATGTTTGCACGTGGACAATGTAATAGGACCTTTACTTGCACTGAAACATTAATCTTCATGACAAACCTGTGTGTAGTTCTTCTTCTTCTCATTTTATAGAAAAAGAGACTGAGCTAGTGGCAAAGTCAGGAATTGAACTTACACCTTTCTGATTCCAGTGTCCCTACTCTGTTCCACACTATCCTGCATCTTAGGGGGAACTGCCCAGCATTCAGTTTTTTGGCCCTACTGCACATTTTCCAGATTTCTGAAGATTCTTTCCACATCTTTGAACAATTATACCATTCTTTCCACTGACCCTATCTCCTTTCTTTATGATTTGTGGCATGTTCTAGACATCAGAGAGGACCAGCACCCCCCCGCTCCCCCGCACCAAGGCCCTGCCTGACAGTTTCCTACTCTTTGCTTTTTACTAAGGTACACACATTTTCTCTCCTGTAGCAGGTTTATTCCTTTTTACAAGATCATCTTTCTGATACACATCACCATTTTCAGTTTTATAACATTTCTTGCTGGCCTGGAGCCAATGTCAGGGTCTTCTTTACAGTGAAAGCCCCATAGCACCATAATTATCCTTAATCAGGGGATGGGGAAAATTTTCCCCTAAAAATAACTCAATTAGATTATTATTATCAAGGTTTAAAAGGTGTATCCCCAGATCAGTTCTGATTTGTTTTAAAATGTTTTCTATGGACTCTCCAACAAAAGATAGGTTTGTTTTTTTTTTTTTCAGAAATGGTAACTGTATAACTGAAATCCAATGGACTGGTAATTAAGAGATGTTTCTCTAGGAAGTCCATTGTTGTAAAAGCTATATATGGCCTTCAGTAAATCAGATAACTGCTTTGAACTTTGGCTTCTTCATCTGAAAAGTCAGGCATAGTTTTGACAAATAGTTTCTAAATAGGTCTTAAAGACAGAAGTCTCACTCTAGATTGTTCAAATATGCATGTGATAAACTTTTACTAGCTAGAATGCCAGCTCATCTTAGAACGTTCTCTTAATGTATTGGTGTTTTCTTTGTATTTACAGCCTTTGTTTGAACTGATTTCTTGTTCAGTCATGATGGACAAAATGACCAAAGGAAAATCAAACCCCAGCCCTCTTTTATAATATACACACCTCTATATAAAACACACATAAAACCCGTGACTACACACATCCACACATATATCACACACACCCTGACAGTTTTTTTTTTTTTTTTTCTGGTAATGTAAGTGTCTGACTTTAGTTTTGATTGCCGAGGTATCCTCTTCCAAAATGGCATCTTGGATAAACACATTGCCAGCACAAGGCTAGATAAAGGACCAGGCCATTTCCCCCAACTGAGGCACCTTTGTTTTAGAGATCTTTGGTTGAGTCTGATAACTGACTGTTTGGGCCATTTGTGCCTTTTTGTCTTCCCATGCTTTAAGTTCCTACTTTTAAGATTGAAATTTACCAACAGAGGGTGAGTCTGCAAAACACTAGGCCCCCACCCTTGACCTCAGTAAAAACAGAACCCCAGCACCATTCCCTCTGTTTATGACCTCGTGGCCCAGATGTGCTATGTAATTTCCAGGTCCTGTAAGTAATAAACCTTCATTTTTTCAAAGTTTCCTGATGGTTATTGCTGAAGGGTGTCTTGCATTCACAATAAGAACCACAGGGCTGGTCTACAACACTGGTAATTGATGGGCTGAGGTGGGCACAGAACACACCCATACGTACATTCCTCAGACACACAAACACAGCATTGAACATGGCAACTAAAAATTGTCACTCACCATCTGCGTCTACAAGGATGAAGTCATTAGCCACTGCAGTTGCTGACCTTTAACACACCCTAAAAGGAGTTCAGGGAAGAGATCAAGAATGAGGCATTCTGTGCTCTGGGAAAAGCTGGCAGAACAGGCTTTCAGATAGATATTTTTCAGGAGAAGAATTTATGAGCCCAAGTTTTTGCATCTTCTCATAACTAGAAGAGCACTAGAGTCATTAATGGAGACATCTGCTTCTCATGACTAGAAGCAACATTCTACCGAGGTGTGTTCTTGACCGCACGTACCCCTTCACCAAGATCATATATATACTGACACTCCCTCCAGTACGTCTTCGGAGCAGTTCCTCAGAGCTATCCGAGAGTCTGTCTCCCAGGTTACAGTCCTCATTTTGCCCCAAATAAAATTTAACTCACAGCTCTCATGTTGTGCATTTATTTTCAATTGACAAACATTAAAGAACACCTAAGCTCCCCACCGCTAAATTATGTACCTATTTCCTTAGTTCTTTTGAGCTGCTATAACAAATTACCATAGATTGGGCAGCTTTTAAACAACATAAATTTATTTTTGCAGTTCTGGAGGCTGAAAGTCCGCTATCAGAGTGCCATCATGGTTGGGTTCTGGTGAGAGCCCTCTGCTGGGCTGCAGACTGCTGGCTTCTTGCTAAGTCCTCATGTGGCAGAAAGAAGGCAAGGGAGTTCTCTGGGGTCCCTTTCATGAGGGCACTCATCCCATCATGAGGATTCTACTTTCATGAACTAATCACCTCTCAAAGGCCCCATCTCCTAATACCTTCACATTGGGGGTTAGAATTTCAACGTGTGAATTTGGGGGAAGGGGACACACACATTCAGCCCATAACACTATTCATTCTTTCATTCATTCAACAAGATTTTATTGAGCATCTACTATATGCTGGCTGCTGTTCTACTTGTGTAATGAGAGCCATATGGGCCAGTGAGTTACCTAAGTATCCACAGGTATTTTCATGAAGATCCAGATTCTGATTGCCAGAGAGTAATGCAGTTGGTTTTGCTCTTCTAGAATTAGAAGGAATCTTTCTGGATTTTTCTAATTCATTCTTTTCACTTTATAAGTCAGGAGACTGAGAAACAGAGTTGCAGAGTGAAGGTAAAAAGAGAAAGTGTTTCTTTATTAACCTAATTATAATTAACAACTAGACAAATTTCTCTCTCTCTCTCTTTTTTTGTTTTTGGCCATGCCACAGCAGAAACTGACACAGCAGTGTAACGCAATTATACTCCAATAAAAAAAAATTTTTTTTAAAAAGGGGAGCCTTCCTTATTCTGCACCTCTTGAATGGGGATGGACTTGACTTGCTTTGTAACAAATATAATTTGATGGAAGTGATAGTGTGATTAGATCCTAAAAGGCATTGTGATTTCTGCCTTGCTTTCTTACTTTGTGGGGAGCCAGCTGCCATGTCATGAGGACACTCACCCAGTCTCTGGAGACATTCACATGGTGAGGAACCGAGCCCTCTTTCTAACAGACAGTGAGGAACCGAGACCTCCTGACAGCAGCCATGTGAGTAAGTCATCTGAGAAGTAGATCTTCTGCCCCCCAAAGCCTCCAGATGATGATTGCATCTCCAGCTGCCATCTTGACAGCAACCTCATGAGAAACCCCAAGCTAGAGCCCCTCCACTAAGTCACTCCTGAAATTGTGACCACACAAACCGAGGTAATACATGTTTATCCTTTGAAGCCACTAAGTTACACAGCAGTGGATAACTAATATACAGAGGACATGGGAATGAAAGACACAGTTCTTGACTTTAGGTCATACGCAGAAAGAGGCAAACACACACATTGTCATAAGCGCTATGATAAAAGTGAGGTTGGTGTTCTATGGGTACACAAAGAACAGGCACCAGCCTTGACTAGGGGGAAGGAGGTCGAGGAAGCGTTCTTAGAAATGACCTTTGAGCTAAATTTAGGCAGATGGATAGTGTGCCTATTATTAAAATATTGCTCCTCAGCTTAAAACCACCTTTCTATATTCTGCCTTGTGATGCTGGGGCTGGGATTTTGCAAACCTCAGCTGGGTTCCTACTAGGGTTTGCCATTAAGGGGCACTAGAGAAAGGCTTGAAGACTGAAAGAAGACAAGGGACTGTTCCTTCCTGTCTGCTCTCTGTTCCTGCCAGTGAAGACCAATAAATAGCCTTTCATCCCGGCAATGGCATCTAGTTTCTTTGGGCTCTTCAGGAACTACCCTTATGGCTCTCTCCTCTGACTTTCAACATCTATAAGGGAATGTCCCCTTCTTAGTTTCTTGAGCCCTACTTGACTGGGACCCTCTTTGTAGCTTATGGGTTTTGATAACCCCACCTCTTTCCTATGTTTCCCCAGCCCTGGAGTGGTGGCTGTTTCCTGCAGTTACTGTCTCATGTATCTCACTGTTCTTCCCCTCTGGCTTTTTGAATCCATCAATATCTGTTTAACTCATTCTCTAATAACTTCTCTCTGTTGAAATATCTAGCGTATGGTTTCTGTTTTCTTGAATGGGCCCTGACTGATACAGGTAGGGATTAACCAGGTGAAAGAGAGTGAAGGGTACCCCAGACAGAAGGAAAAGAAAGAACAAAGCCATGAAGGCAAGAATGAGCACAAGGTAATTTAGAACCTGGTCAGACATGTAGGGCAAGTGAGGAAAGGAACAGGATAGGAAGATAATGGGAGTGGATAGGGACTGTGACTTGTCCTTATATTTTTCTTTACAAAACATCAATGTTTGTTAATCTTTTAATGGACACTATAAATATAAAATCAGACTAGTAGGACATGACTTTTAGATTAGTAGAATTAGAACCTTGGAAAATCCTTCCCCCCAAAACCTACTGGCCAAAATTATCAAAAACAACTATTTCAGAACTCAGAAGTTAACCAAATGCATACAACAAATAAAGAAGCATTTATTTAAGAAAAAAACTACTGAATCTTGATAATAAGAGTGGAATCTCTGACATTTTAACTTAGGGATGCTCTCATTTTACTCACAGCTCCACAGAGCAGTAGCCATGAGGAATGGCAGCTGGAGGGGGCTGAGCTGATCTAGAGATCCACAGAAAAACCCTACCCTCAGGGATGATTTTGGAAACAGTAACAATCCAGAGACAACTGCTGAAATAGTCATTTGAGAGCAACATGAACCCTCCTCCCAGTGAAACAACCATAACTGGTGAAAATTATAAAACAAAGATTTAAAGTCTCTGAAAGTTATCCTAAGGGAATACAGCAAATGAATAAACAATTTAAAAAGAAAATCTACTAAATCTTGGTTAGAACAGCAACAGTTTATGGCATTTGAGAAATGAAATGCTCCCTTCCTCCGCCCATTCCCCCCCCCCGCACCCAGTTCAGGATGACAGAAATTCCATTCTGGTGGGTGCAACCAAGAACACAGGGCTTCCCCTTTCCCCAGTTTCCAGTAGAGGGTATATTCCCCAGAAAGGTCAAGCCACCAGCATTTCTCACCCCCTCCAGCTCCATGTTGTAGAAGTTCTATTCCAGGCAAGAATGACTGAGAAATTGAGGACTCTCTTCCTCCTCCTAGCCTCTACTTGTAGGGCACAAATTCTATTCCAGGTGTGGTAGAGTAATAATCCTGGGCCCAAATCACCCCCATCCAGCTTATGTGCTGGGAGAGACAAGCTGAGAGGATCTGTGTGCAGAGCTAGCATGTCACTCTGAGAAAAGTGGGCCACTGTCCCTGCCTCAGTTCTGGAGCAATTGCAGAGGTTTTGGAAAGGCAGGACATAGAACAGAATGCTTCAGAGGTCTCCCTGAGAGAACTGACTTTATTTGGGAAGTTCAAGCCTAAGGCCACTCTCAAAAACCAGTGGAGATATTGGAGGTAGGCAATTAAGAGGAGGCTGGTAGTTACTTGAGAGCAGCAAGCTAAACCACAGACTGACTAGTTTGCCAGAGAGAACCCACAGAAAGAGGAAGCTAAGAGCCCTCTGGAGTTGGAACAAACCTCAGCGACTCATCTCAAAGATTGCCCATGCAAAGTGGCCCACATTTAATTGGATTGGTCAAAAATAATGGAGCAATCAGTCAGCAATTACTGGAACCTAACAGCTGGATGTTATACCAATAGATGCAGACAGCTTAACAGAGAGATCAGGATAAAAGATGGTCAAAGAGAGCCTTGATAAAACCACGGTCAACTCAGGGTGATTGTGTGCACGCCCAGGGTTAACACCTTCTGAGGAGTGACACTAAAGGCTGCATACTCCAGGAGAAATAGACTTTACTAAAATAGTCAAGCAAAAAACTAAGCAATAAACAAGCAAACAACAACAACATCCAGCTCCAGACGGGGAGATCAGTGTATACAGTTACAACAATATATTATCTGAATTTTTCAGTTTTCAACAACACCAACAAAAAAGAGACATGCAAGGAAACAGGAAATTATGACCCCAAAACAGGAAAAAAAAAAGAAGCTGCAGCTTCTACATCAGCACTTACTGCTTCATGTTGCACTTTTATGTTACGGAGATGGTTTCTTTATTTAAACCTCATGAACCAACCTCTGCTAGCTTCAAACTTTTTTTTCTGTAGCCGTCTCACCTCTCTTAGCCTTCATAGAATTGAAGAGAGTTAAGGTCTTTCTCTGGATTAGGCTTTGGCTTAAGGGAATGTTGTGGCTGGTTTGATCTTCTATCCAGACTACTAAAACTTATGCCATATCAGCAATAAGGCTGTTTCATTTTCTTATCATCTGTGTGTTCACTGGAGGAGCACTTTGGATCTCCTTCAAGAAGTTTTCCTTTGTATTCACAGCTTGGATAACTGTTTGGTGCAAGAGGCCTAGCTTTCGGCCTGTCTCAGCTTTTGGCATGCCTTCCTCACTAAGTTTAATCATTTCCAGCTTTTGATTTAAAGTGAGAGACATGCAAATTTTACTTTCACTTAGAAGCCATTGTAGGTTATTGACTAGCCTAATTTCAATATAGCTGTGTCTCAGGGAATAGGGAGGCTTGAGGAGAAAAAGAGAGAGAGCAGTATGGTGGAGCAGTCAAAACACACACATTTATCAATGGAGTTCACTGTGTTAAATGAGTATGGCTCTTGGTGACCCAAAATAATTAAAATAGTAACATCAAAGATCACTGATCACAAATCACCATAACAAATATAACAATATTGAAAAAGTTTGAAATATCGCAGGAATTACCAAAATGTGACACAGAGACACGAAGTGAGCAAATGTTATTGGAAAAATTGTGCTGATAAACTTGCTTGATGCAGAGTTGCCACAAACCTTCAATTTGTAAAAAGCACAATATCTACAAAATGCAAAAAGTGAAGTGCAATAAATGGGGTATGCCGGTATATTCAAAGAATGGAAGGAAATTCTGCTTAAAGATGTTAAAGAAAGGTATTATGACAATATCTCATCAAAGAGATCATCAATAAAGAGAAATTATTAAAAAATAAAGAAACAAATAGCAAAATAGAAATTTTAGAGTTGAAAAATACAATAGTAGACTTGAAAAGAAAAGCTCAATAGTATATTTGAATTAGCAAATTACTATATTTGAAGATAATAGAGATAATAGAGGAATAGGGAGAAATATCATGAGAAAAATAGATAGATCCTCATAGACATGTGGCACAGTTTAAGCACACTGACATACACATCCTGGGAGAGCAATAGGAGAGGAGAGAGAGAGAAAAGAGTAGAAAAAGTATTTGAAGAAATAATCATTGAAAATTTCTCAAATTTAATGAAAAACACTAATCTACACATGCAAGAAGCTCAACTAACTCCGACTAGGATAGTATAGAGATCCACATCCAGACATATCAGTGAAAGTGCTGAAAAACAAAGTGAAAATCTGTAAATCACAAAGATAAAAATGAAAAGAAAAAGGTGGAAGATTTTTAATCACAGTTTCAATTTCAGTGCTTGTGATTGGTCTGTTCATATTTTCTATTTCTTCCTGGTTCAGTCTCAGAAGGTTGTGCATTTCTAAGAATTTTTCCATTTCTTCCAGGTTGTCCATTTTATTAGCATATAGTTGCTTGTAGTAATCTCTCATGATCCTTTGTATTTCTGCAGTGTCAGTTGCTACTTCGACTTTTTCATCTCTAATTCTATTGATTTGAGTCCTCTCCCTTTTCTTCTTGATAAGTCTGGCTAATGGTTAATCAAGTTTGTTTATCTTCTCAAAGAACCAGCTTTTAGTTTTATTGATCTTTGCTATCGTTCCCTTCATTTCTTTTTCATTTATTTCTGATCTGATCTTTATGATTTCTTTCCTTCTGCTAACTTTGGGGTTTTTTTGTTCCTCTTTCTCTAATTGCTTTAGGAGTAAGGTTAGGTTGTTTACTTGAGGTGTTTCTTATTTCTTTTTCTTTCTTTTTTTTTTTTTGCGGTATGCGGGCCTCTCACTGTTGTGGCCTCTCCCGTTGCGGAGCACAGGCTCTGGACGTGCAGGCTCAGCAGCCATGGCTCACGGGCCCAGCCACTCTGCAGCATGTGGGATCTTCCCGGACGAGGACACGAACCCGTGTCCCCTGCATCGGCAGGCAGACTCTCAACCACTTAAGGTAGGATTGTATTGCTATAAACTTCCCTTTTAGGACTGCTTTTGCTGCATCTCATAGGTTTTGGGCCATTGTATTTTCATTGTCATTTGTTTCTAGGTATTTTTTGATTTCCTCTTTGATTTCTTCAGTGACCTCTTACTTATTAAGTAGTGTGCTGTTTAGCCTCCATGTGTTTGTATTTTTTACAGATTTTTTCCTGTAATTGATATCTAGTGTCATAGAGTTTTGGTCGGAAAGATACTTGATATGATTTCAATTTTCTTAATTTTACCAAGGCTTGATTTGTGACCCAAGATATGATCTCTCCTGGAGAATGTTCCATGAGCACTTGAGAAGAATGTGTATTCTGTTGTTTTTGGATGGAATGTCCTATAAATACCAATTAAGTCCATCTTGTTTAATGTATCATTTAAAGAATGAAATTAGAACACTCCCTAACACCATACACAAAAATAAACTCAAAATGGATTAAAGACCTAAATGTAAGGCCAGACACCATCAAACTCTTAGAGGAAAACATAGGCAGAACACTCTATGACATAAATCACAGCAAGATCCTTTTTGACCCACTTCCTAGAGAAATGGAAATAAAAACAAAAATAAACAAATGGGACCTAATGAAACTTAAATGCTTTTCCACAGCAAAGGAAACCATGAACAAGACGAAAAGACAACCCTCAGAATGGGATGAAATATTTGCAAATGAAGCAACTGACAAAGGATTAATCTCCAAAATATACAAGCAACTCATGCAGCTCAATATCAAAAGAACAAACAACCCAATCCAAAAATGGGTAGAAGACCTAAGTAAACATTTCTCCAAAGAAGATATACAGATTGCCAACAAACACATGAAAGAATGCTCAGCATCATTAATCATTAGAGAAATGCAAATCAAAACTACAATGAGATATCATCTCACACTGGTCAGAATGGCCATCATAAAAAAATCTAGAAAAAATAAATGCTGGGTAGGGTGTGGAGAAAAGACAACCCTCTTGCACTGTTGGTGGGAATGTAAATTGATATACCCACTATGGAGAATAGTATGGAGGTTCCTTAAAAAACTACAAATAGAACTACCATACGACCCAGAAATCCCACTACGGGGCATATGCCCTGAGAAAACCATAATTCAAAAAGAGTCATGTACCAAAATGTTCATTTCAGCTCTATTTACAATAGCCAGGACATGGAAGCAACCTAAGTGTCCATCAACAAATGAATGGATAAAGAAGATGTGGCACATGTATATAATGGAATATTACTCAGCCATAAAAAGGAATGAAACTGAGTTATTTGTAGTGAGGTGGATGGACCTAGAGACTTTCATACAGAATGAAGTAAGTCAGAAAGAGAAGAACAAATACTGTATGCTATCACATATATATGGAATCTAAAAAAAAGAGGGCTTCCCTGGTGGCACAGTGGTTGGGAGTCCACCTGCCGATGCAGGGGACATGGGTTCATGCCCCAGTCTGGGAAGATCCCACATGCCACAGAGCAGCTGGGCCCGTGAGCGATGGCCACTGAGCCTGCACGTCCAGAGCCTGTGCTCCGCAATTGGAGAGGCCACAACAGTGAGAGGCCTGCATACCACAAAAAACAAAAACAAAAACAAAAAATTAAAAATAAAAGAAAAAATCATGGTCAGAAGAACCTAGGGGCAAGACGGGAATAAAGATGCAGACCTACGAGAGAATGGACTTGAGGATACGGGGAGGGGGAAGGGTAAGCTGGGACAAAGTGAGAGAGTGGCTTGGACATATATACACTACAAAACTTAAAATAGATAGCTAGTGGGAGGCAGCCACATAGCACAGGGAGATCAGCTTGGTGCTTTGTGACCACCTAGAGGGGTGGGATAGGGAGGGTGGGAGGGAGGGAGATGCAGGAGGGAAGAGATATGGGGACATATGTATATGTGTGACTGATTCACTTTGTTATGAAGCAGAGGCTGACACCCATTGTAAAGCAATTATACTCCAATAAAGATGTTAAAAAAAAAAAGAAATAAGTGAAGGAGATTAAGAGGTACAAACTTCCAGTTGTAAAAGAGATGAGTCATGGGTATGAAATGTACAGTGTGGGGAATATAGTCAATAGCTATGTAATATATTTTTATGGTGACAATTTGTAACTAGACCTGTCATGGTGATAATTTTGATATGTATAGAAATATCGAATAATTGTGCTGTGCAACAGTAACTAACATAGTGTTTTAGGTCAATTATACTTCAAAAACAAAGTCATAGCAGAAGAGATCAGATTTGTGCTTACCAGAATCGGTGGTGGTGGTGGGGGGTGGAGAGTGAACTGGATGAAGGCAGTCAAAAGGTACAAACTCCCAGTCAAAAAATAAATTAATGCTAGGGATGTAATGTACAACATGATAAATATAATTAACACTGCTGTTCATTATATATGAAAGTTGTTAAGAGAGTAAATCCTAAGAGTTCTCATCACAGGAAAAATATTTTATTTTTTACATTTCTTTAATTTTGCATCTATATGAGACGATGGATGTTCACTAAACTTTTTGTGGTAATCATTTCATGATGTATGTAAGTCAAATCATTATGCTGTTCACCTTAAACTTAAACAATGCTGTACATCAATTATGTCAATAAAACTGGAAGGAAAAAAAGAAAAAGAAAAATGACTAGTCATGTGCAAGGAAGCCACAGTAAGATTAACAGTCAACTTCTCACTAGAAACAATGGATCCAGAAGACAGTAGGATAAATATTTAAAGTGCTAAGAGGAAGAGAAAAAAAAACCCCAAAACTCATCAACCAAGACTTTTATCCAGCAAAACTATTTTTCACAAATCAAGGTTGAGAAAAAAAAGACATTCCCAGATGAACAAAAATGGAGAGAATTCATTGCTAAGGGGAATTCTTCAGGCTAAAAGTAGGTGACCCAGAGAATAATTTGAATTGATACACACATGTAAAAGGTGACTATAGAACTTAACTACCATGAATATTGAGAATCTACTGTATATGGTAATTGCTAGAACAACAATTAAAATTTTTCATATAGTCAAGATACCATCAAGAGAATTAAGAGTTACACTAGAAAATATTCATTTAATACAAACAAAGCAGTAAAGAAGGAACAGAGGAACAAAAAGATATGGGACACACTGAAAACAAAACAAAACAAAAAAGCAACTATCTCAATGATAACATTAAATGTGAGTGGATTAATCAGTCCAATCAAAAGACAGAGACTGCCAGATTGGTTAATAAGACAACATCCAAATATGTGCTGACAAAGTAGCTACACTACACTTAATGATTCAAACAGAATGAAAGTAAAATGATGGCAAAAGACATATCATTCATATAGCAGTGATAAGAAAGCTAGAGTTGCTATACCAATACCAGACAAAATAGATTTTAAAACAAATAATGTTAATGGAGATAAATAGGAACATTTTCTAATGATAAAAGGGTCAATCCATCATGCATATATAGCAATTAGAAAAATATATGCATCTAATAATAGAGCTCCAAAATACATGGAACAATAACTGACAGAATTAAAGGGAGAAATAGACAATTCAACAATAATGGAGACTTCAATATCCCACTTTAACAATGGTTAGAACAACTAGGCAGAAGACTGACAAGGAAATATAAGACTTCAATGTTATAAACCAACTAGACCTCACAGATATCTATAGAATGTTTCATCCAACAAAGGAAATGACACATACTTATCAAGAGCATGGGTAGTATATTCCAGGAAAGAACAGGTACTATGCCATAAAGCAAGCATATCTATCTATCTATCTATCTATCTGTCATCTATCTAATGTCATACAGGTGGCCATGGGTTTACATTTGCAGATATGGAGGGCTGACTATACAAGACTTGAGCATCTGTGGATTTTGGTATTCACGGGAAGTGGGGGATGAGGGGGTGCTGAAACCAATACTGATACTGAGGGATGACTGTAATTAGTGGTTTAAGATTGAAAGCTTCCCCTAAGATAAAGAAAAAGGAAAAGATACATGCTTTCAACACTGTTATTCAGCATCGTACTGGAGGTTCTAGGCAGGGCAATTAGGCAAGGAAAAATAAGAGACATTCAGATTGGAAAGGAAGAAGTAAAACAATCTCTATTTGCAGGTGATATGACACTCCATATAGAAAATCCTAAGCAATTCACTAAAAACTATTAGAAAAAATAAATGAGTTCAGCAAAGTTGCAGAGTATAAGATCAATATGCCCAAACCAATAGTATTTCTATAAATTATCAATGAAAAATTTGAAAATGAAATTTACAAAACAATTCTATTTACAGTAGCATCAAAAAGAATACTTAGGAATCAATTTAATAAAATAAGTGAAATTCTTATATTCTGAAAACTACAAAACATTGTTACAAGTAATTATATAACTCCTAAAAAAAAAATGGAAAGACATCCTATGTTCATGGATCCGAGGACTTAATATTGTTAGGATGACAGTTCTTTCCAAATTGATCTGCAGATTCAACACAATTGCTATCAAATAGCTTTTTTGCAGAAATTAACAAGCTGATCCTACAATTCATATGAAAATGCAAGGGACCCAGAATAGCCAAAACAATTTTGAATAAGAATAACTTCAGATAATCCATACTTCCCAGTTTGAATCGTTCTGAAAAGTAACAGTAATCAAGCCTGTGTGGTATTGGTATAAGAGTAAACTCATAGATCAATGGAATGAATTCAAAGTTCAGAAATAAACCCTTACAAATATAATCAATTGCTTTTTGGCAAGAGTGCTGAGACAATTCAGTGGGGAAAGAATTGTTTGAATAGTCTATTTGACAAATGATGCTGGGACAACTGGATATCCATTTGCAAAACAATGAAGTTGGAATACTTCCTCACACCATATACAAAGATTAACTCAAAATGGATTATAGACCTACATGTTACAACAAATCTACAAAACTCTTAAAAAGAAAATATATAATTGAAAAGAATCTGAAAAGAAATACATATATATGAATCATTTTTCTGTACACCTGAAACAAACACTACATTGTAAATCAACTATATTTCAATAATAAAAAAAGAAAATATATGATTAAATTTTTGTGACCTTAGGTTAGACAAAGTGTTCTTAGATTTGACCAAAAGTACAAGTAACAAAAGAAAAAAAAGATACATTCAAATTCATTGAAATTAAAATGTTTTGTGTTTCAAAGGACACTATTTAAAAATGAAAAGACAATCTACAGAATGGGAGAAAACATTTGCAAATCATATAGACAATCAGGGGCTTGTACATAGAATAAAGAACTTTTACAATTCAATAATAAAAAGACAAGTGACTTAATTAAAAAATAGACAATAGATATGAATAAACATTTCTCCAAAGAAGATGCATAAAAAACCAATCAGCTCATGAAAAGATGCTCAACAGCATTAGTCATGAGGGAAATGCAAATCAAAATGACAGTGAGATACCACTTCAGATACACTAGAATGGCTATAATGAAAAAGATAGATAATACCAAGGGTTTGTGAAGATGTGGAGAAATTGGGATCCTCATCCATTGCTAGTGAGACTATAAAGTGGTGCATTTCCTGACAGTTCCTCCAAATGTTAAACACAGAGTAACCATATACCCAGAAATTCCACTTCTGGTATATACCAAGAAAAATGAAAACATATGTCCACACAAAAACTTTTACATAAATGTTTACAGCAGCATTATTTCATAAGAGCCCCAAAGGGGAAACAACTTGAATGTCCATAAACTGATGAATGGATAAATAAAATGTGGTCTATCCAGACAGTGGTATATTGTCCAGAAATAAAAATGAATGAAGTACTGATTCATGCTACCACATAGAAAAAACCTCCAAAATCTTATGCTAAGCAAAAAAAAAAAAAAAAGCCCGACATAAAAGACCATATATTGAATGATTACATTTATATGAAATGTCCAGAAAAGACCAAGTGACTGAAAGCAGATTAATGGTCACCTGAAGCTGGAGGTGGGAATAAGAAGGGACTGAATATGGAGACAAGGGATCTTTTGGGGATGATAAAAATGTTCTAAAATTGATTTTAGGTAATTGTTTCATAATTAGGTAAATTTATTAAAAGTCAGTGAATGGGTTTTATGGTATGGATATTATAGCTTAATAAAGCTGTGAAAACTAAATACAGTTATGTGGGATATATGTTCAAATACTGGAATGCATCACATACTAGAAACATATTGAGGGAAAATCAGTGCACTCTGTTTGGGGTTGAAGGGTACTAAACATGAAGCATAGAATGAAAACCATTCTTGGTTTTGTTTATACCTGAACAACCCTAAAATCCATTAAATACAATTACTTGTAGTCTTTCTAAAGTTAGAGTTTAAGCCAGTCCACCATGAGGTTGGTGCAGAGAAGGGGTTCACATAAATGCTGATGGTAGGAGCCAAGGGCGCAGAATCCACATTTTGGCACTGCTTTGTTATTTTCTCCTAGTGTTATGTGAATATTTTATGTGGAAAGCTGTATGCGAGAGTAGCATTTGGAAATGGGGAGATTCTCAAATGCCATCTCAAAGGTCTCCTTCCTATACATTCCCTTTAACAACAATTTTTTTTTGGTTAGACACGTGCTTTTTTATTTGCTTGCAGATTCTCACTGAAGTTTGTGCAGGTGGAGCAGCAAATGCTGTGATGCTTGGTAAATGCCTTTTTGTTGTTATTGTTAAAATTTTAATTTTATGAGAGTATAATTGATTTACAATGTGTTAGTTTCAGGTGTACAATAAAGTGATTCAGTTATAAATATACATTTTTTAAGATTCTTTTCTCATATAGATTATCACAGAATATTGAGTAGAGTTCCCTGTGCTATACAGTATGTCCTTGTTAGTTATCTATCTTGTACACAGCAGTGTGTGCATGTTCATCCCTTGCTCCTGATTTATCCCTCCCCACCACGTTTCCCCTTTGGTAACCAGAAGTTTGTTTTTGATATCTGTAAGTCTGTTTCTGTTTTGTAAATAAGTTCATTTGTATCATTTTAAAAATTATATTCCACATATGAGTAATATCATATGATATTTGTCTTTCTCTGTCTGACTTACTTCATTTAGTATGATAATCTCTAAGTCCATCCATATTGCTGCAAATGGCATTATTTCATTCTTTTTTTTTTTTTGTGGTACACGGCCTCTCACTGCTGTGGCCTCTCCCGTTGCGGAACACAGGCTCCGGACGCGCAGGCTCAGCGGCCATGGCTCATGTGCAGCCGCTCCAGGGCATGTGGGATCCTCCCGGACCGGGGCACGAACCCGTGTCCCCTGCATCGGCAGGCTGACTCTCAACCACTGCGCCACCAGGGAAGCCCTATTTCATTCATTTGTATAGCTGAGTGATATTACATTGTATATATGTACCATATCTTCTTTATCCATTCCTCTGTCAATGGACATTTAGGTTGTTTCCATGTCTTGACTATTGTAAATAATGCTTCAATGTTCATTGTTCATTGCAGCACTGTTTAGAATAGTCAAGACATGGAAGCAACTTTTAACAACAGTTTAAGTAAAAATGCCTAGAAATTTGTTAGTGATACCAAAGGACATGTCAGCTAGTAGGTCACTATGACCTCTGATGGCCTAATGTGGGTACTGAGTATCAGGTATTTCAATATAAGTGGCAAGGATCCAGCGGACAATGAGGGTTGCCATCAACAGAGCTGCTTTCAAATAATTAAATCTCCACCTTCTTCTGTAGAGCTCCTCCTCTTTTTGAGGATCATTCTCTTTTGCTAATACCCATCACCACTCTTTTTTATTTGCCATCTATCAATCTTTCCCTTACATTGTAAAAGATTTTAGTATTGAGTTCATGACCCTCTTTCCCACCCCAAATCCTGCTCTCATTCTGTGTGTTTTTAATAGTCACATGGATGACACCTCTGACATCTAAATCCTCATAGTTTCTTGTCTTTTCAATCCAGTGATCTTCCTCTTTACACCACTGTAATAACAGCTTGTCATTAGCCATAATTTCTCTGCCACTTCACTACTCCCGTTAGTGAGTACATCCTCCTTTTCTTCCTGTAGCCTCCACACTTTTTCACTTTTACTAATCTAATAAGTTATTCGATTGCTTAGACTGGGGTTCATAGGCAAATTTTTCTGTCAAGGGTCAGATAGTAAAAATTTCAGTCTTTTGGGTCGTATGATCTCTGTCACAATTACTCAAATCTGTTGTTTCAGGGAAAAAGCAGCCCTAGACAATATGTAAGCAAATGGGCATGGCTGTCTTCCAAGAAACACTTTATTTACAAAAACAGGTCACAGATCAGATTTGGTCCATGGCCATGGTTTATATTCCTCTCCTCTGAGCTTAGACTCAGGCCTAGACATGGACTTATACAAGAATAAGCAAAAAAAAAAAAAGAAAGAATAAGCAAATTATTTTACTTTTCTGAGTCTCCCTTTCTCCATCTGTGTATTGGGGATGATGCTTTCTAACTCTCCAAGTTTATGAGAATTAAATGAGACGATGTACTACCAGCATCATGTAATCGATAGTACTCAGGAAATCCATGTTTTTTAAAAGGGGTACTAATAAAATCTTTTTTGTAGGCTGAGTTCTGAATGAGTTGAGGAATTAGAAAAAAGCAAATGGAGAACAATGCCTCACCCCAAAATTCACTGTTACTTATAAGAATGCTGTAATTGGAGACGGCGTCTTATATCTGTAGGCAAGCGGCCTTTCTAATACTGAACCCCAGAATCAGAGAAGCTTACCTACACCGCCCAGGCGGCACTAGACCAAGTCAGGCTTTCTCGAACAGGAAGAGGAGACTGGCTACCTTCTTATAAAAAATCATTAAGGTCCGTCCAAATGGATGGAAATATCAGGAGTGGGTTCTTAATGTTCTGCCTAGAGCAAATGTTCGTTGCCTTCCCCCACTGTTCCCAGACTGGAGGTTTATGTTCATGAAGTCAAGGCAACCTCTCCCACAAGGGTGTTGGCAGCACTCTCACACTTTCTCATAGTTTCCTGAGTGTGTGCCAGGGGAAGTTCTCTGAGTTTAGCTCAAACTTCTCTGTGAATGTATTCCAAAAGCAGACTAGAACAGATTTTAACCTCCCAGGGCCTATGCATGTGGCTAAAAAAGACCCTGCTAAGGGATTAAGATTCCTTGGCCATCTTTTCTTTTATCTTAAAAAAACTTTATGCCAATGTTGCATTTCCCAAGGGGTATGCTGCAGTTTAAATTGACAAAGTTGTCTAAGTTATTTACCAATTAAATGGCTTTAAACACCCCCCCACACACACCAAATCATTGAGTAAAATTAACACTATTGGAAAATGTACTCTTGGAGTACCTAAGTACCCTCTTTCCCGCAAATGTGGCCTCATACTACCCACGCCTTTGGGCAATAATTTTTAATTTGAGAAGTAAAAGCCAAGACTGTTATGTCAACCAAAAATCAGTTTTCCTTCACTACATTTATTTCTTCTCAAATGAGTCTCCAGGATGCGGAGCCATACCCTGAAACCACCATGCCCATTCCTGTGGGCTGCATGCCCTCACAAGTCAAGGAAGCTCTAGCCTCAGCTCAATTGCTGACACGGTGACCTCAGGCCACTTTTGTAGCCCTTCTCCATATCCCAGGCTCTTTGTTACACTGGTGTGGTAGTATTTGTCCTGACTAGCTCAGCAAGTCTTATGAAAACAAAATGAGTTAATTATGTATTTTAGGGGTACAAAGCATGTGTCTGTTTACTATGCTATTATCTATGGGGCTATGGTAATTATGCTGTGGCTCAGAGCACACATTTATCATCAAAGATTTAGGGAGCCAAGAATTTTCACTTAGTTCTACACAAGAGAGAAGGTTTTTAGGGTTTAGTTTAAGGATACTGGACCCACTGTTATCATTGTCACAATACAGTAGTACAAGGCAGTAGAGAGAAACATGCCTTATGAGGTGTGGGGAAGGACTGCCTGGATCTATATCTCTTTTCTTTCAATACATTCCTTTAGAAATTATCTACTGTATCTCTGTGCCAATCTTCTGCATGCTGTGATCACAGCCCTGATATCCATACAGTTATATGGATATGTGCCTGGACAGATTGGTACAGATGCAAACAAACAAATGTTATATGTACATACATATATATGTGAAATATACATATGTATATCTATATACATATCTCTACCTAGGTATCTCTATCTCTATAGCTATCTCCATGCAGAGCAATGCAAATTGAGCATGGCTGATATAATATGGTGGTAACAGGCCACCTGGTAGGTGGCTGCATTGTGACTACTTTACCACTGTTAGTGACAATGATTCCCCACATCCATAGAATTTGCTCTTTTGGACTCTCTCCTATGCTGTTACAGATGCAGGGTTCAGTGAGATTTAGACCTATGGCTCCTCCTCTTATGGCCTGAGATTGATTTTATTCATTCATTCATTCATTCATGCCACGGCTGCTCCCCGCCCCGCCGTATGAGGGATCTTAGTGTCCTGACCAGGGATCCAACACGCGCCCCCTGCAGTGGAAGCGCGGAGTAGGTGTAACCACTGGACAGTCAGGGAAGTCCCCTGAGATTTAATTTAAATCATCATTGCTGGAGTGCTTAATGGATGCAGTTGTTTAGACCAAGGGAAAGTGTTTACAAAGAACACACTACAGGGCTTCCCTGGTGGCGCAGTGGTTGAGAGTCCGCCTGCCTATGAGGGGGACGGGGTTCGTGCCCAGGTCCGGGAAGATCCCACATGCCGTGGAGCGGCTGGGCCCGTGAGCCATGGCCGCTGAGCCTGCGTGTCCGGAGCCTGTGCTCCGCAACGGGAGAGGCCACAACGGTGGGAGGCCCGCGTACCGCAAAAAAAAAAAAAAAAAAAAAAAAAAAAGACCACACTCCAAATGTTGAGAAGAACCAGCCAAATCAAATCTCAGTCATTCAAGAACCGTGGACGAGGACTTCTGTTTTCCTTCTTTCCAGTTTTTCCGATACTTCTGCTACTGTGGAAGTGACTAATTCCACATGACAGCGAAACGAGGGCATAAGCAAAGGAAATTCACTACGTAAATAAGTAAATAAACAACTACGTAAGACCTCAACCAAAGGTGACCCTGCGCTGGGATTAGATATGTCCGTTCTCTAAAACGAACTCCCTCCTGGCTTCTTTCCCTGGCTCTGTGGAGTGAGCAGGGTCAGTTCATCGCTGGGGAGGGCTGTGATTCTACCTGGCACACTCTGGCCACAAATGGCATTTCAGCTTTTGATCAGTGAAGCTTATAGGGAGACTCCAGTCCCGAAGTAAATGCAAAGACTGCTTTATCCAAAGAAACTCTGGCCGGCTGTAATTCCTGTGAGAAAATTTGAGAATATGATGGAGGAGATATTCATCCATAGGTACCGTACTGACAGACAGGAGGGAGAACAATAGACCAGTCAGTGCTTTTCAAATGGCGCATTGCAACCCTTTAGGGGATAGTAAAATTATCTTATTTGGGCATGAAAAATACTTTAAAAATGGAATAGAGCAGTATAGAGTAAAATAGAATAACTAGAAAATATCACAGTACATTGCACGCAGTAAGGATAAGGATTGTTTTATGAAACTTTGGTGTGTGTGTGTGTGTGTGTGTGTGTGTGTGTGTGTGTGTCTGTGTGCCCTGAAACGAGATTTGATATGATGTTCTTACTGTGGGTCCCAGGAAAAAGAAGTTTGGGAAACACTACTGTAATTTAACTCTTTGGCACATACTTTTGGTATTCTGGGTTTGCAAAACAAAAACTAAAATTCTGGCCACTCAACAATGACCTTCTCTAAAGAATACACTCTTGCCCTTTATGGCAATGTTTCTCAACTACTTTAGCATGAGGTGATTAAAAACCTGAGGTGGAAACAAGCTGCCTAAGAAAACAAAGGGGAGATTTAGAAGGAAGCCCCCAGAAGCATGTAAGACCAGGGAGAGTGGATACCAGATAATGCATATGTGCGTGCATGCGTGTGTGCGTGTGTGCGTGTGTGTGTGTATCTGAGAGAGATTTAGAGACCAGAATTCATCAGAAGGCAACAGAAAAAAAGTGTTTCTTAGGGTAAATAGTCACTAAAACCTTACTACACCTGCTGAGCCCCCCATGAGAGAAAAGGCTCAGAGCCCTGATGTGACTCCAAACGGAAGAGTTCATCTGAGAGTCAGGAACCAGGAGTTCTTTCCTGCCTCACCCAGTTCAGCTCTCTGCTTTGGGGAGGACAGTTGTTTCTGATTTCTAATAGAACATATGATGGAATTTCCTGGAAACCCAGAAGAGAGCAGTTGTACAGAACATAACCCTATTCTGGAAAAGTACTGAGGAGGAACCTAGGTATACACAGCAATGTTATATTTATTTGATTTTTTAACGTGTGATTATTTCTCCTGTCCTCTCTTACAAGATTCTTGCTTTGT
The DNA here is from genome assembly GCF_005190385.1 of Monodon monoceros. Classification (NCBI taxonomy): domain Eukaryota; kingdom Metazoa; phylum Chordata; class Mammalia; order Artiodactyla; family Monodontidae; genus Monodon; species Monodon monoceros. Next base: position 17,371,245 of record NW_021703784.1, on the reverse strand, counting down.
TTCCAAATGCTGTAGCTCGTAAATTACTGCTGATGCTGATGTTTATCTTGGTTTTCTGGGTCATTTAGTTCTCTTCCAAAGACCTTGAAACGGTAGGAATTGTTTCCTTTTTCAGAATTTCAGAAAGGGTGACTTTGAATGCTCAGTGTGATCAATGCAAGAATTAAAAGTTAAAAGCATGTTATCTTAGCAACAGATTTGGATGAGAGGGCCCTCTGTTCAGCAGTTATTCCTTTGACACCATGTATTCTATTATTATTATTTTTTTTTTAGTGGCAGGTGGATTTACTGCTGTCTCTGTAGTGTCTGGCCCTGCTAACCATCCCTTCTAAACATTCTCTCCGACCTTGGCCTCTGAGCCTCCAATCCAATTAAATCTCTGTGTCAGCCCCTGCTTTTTTCACAGGGTTTTTAAAAATCCTTTACATAGTTCAGTTCACATTTTTTGATTTTCCCTTTCTGCAGTCTTTTTAAAAAACTGATTTTGCTTTACTTTCTCCTCTTCTCAACCATTTAGTACAAATCCAATCTTTCGAAAATTCTGCTTTCATCATCTTCTTGGCCTGATCAAAAACTTTCACCAATGGCTTTCACAGATGGTAGTGCTGAGGAGATCAACTCCTTAGTTAGCCATTCAACCTTCCTCTAAATTTGAACCCAACTTCTTTTCAAAGTATCTATTTCACCTTTGTCTAATACAAACCCTCAGCTCCAAACAAGACGGACCACAAATCTAGGATGTTCAGACAATGATGTGAACTGATAAATCGTAGAGCTCTCAAACCACAGCTCAGAAGCTTTCTCTCTGTGAGCCCTCTCTGTAAATATGTGTTTTCTAGATTTCTTCCATCAATCCTCTTCTCGTTCATGCTTATACCCTTTAATTCATAGGCTCAGGTCCCACCCATCAACAATATTAGTGTTTCTTAAAGTGAGGTCTGGACACTCTCTGCACTGGAACACCTGTGTTTGTGCATGTGTGTGTAAAATGCAGATTCCTGTGCCCTACTCCAGAGCTGCTAAAAAGAAATCTTTGGACTTGAGACTAAAATAATGAAGTTTGGAAAACTCTAATCAGAAAAGATACATGCACCCCGATGTTCATAGCAACACTATTTACAATAGCCAAGACATGGAAGCAACCTAATTGTCCATCCACAGATGAATGGATAAAGAAGATGTGGCACATTTATATAATGGAATATTACTCAGCCGTAAAAAAGAATGAAATAATGCCATTTGCAGCAACCTGGACAGACCTAGTGTTTATCATACTAAGTTCACTTTAGCAAGTCAGACAGAGAAAGACAAATATTATATGATATCATTTATTTGTGGAATCTAAAAAAATGATACAAATGAAGTTATTTACAAAACAGAAATAGGCTCACAGGCATAGAAAACAATCTTATGGTTACCAAAGAGGAAAGTGAGGTCGGGGGTGGAGTAAATTAGGAGTTTGCGATCAACAGATACACACTGCTATATATACAATAGAGTGTCCAGTGGTTAAGATTCTGCGCTTCCACTGCAGGGGGCACAGGTTTGATCCCTGGTCGGGGGACTAAAGATCCAGCATGCCGTGTGGCACAGCCAAAAAAGAAAAAATAGATAAACAGCGGGACCTACTGTACAGCACAGGGAACTATATCAATATCTTGTAATAATCTATAATGGAAGAGAATCTGAAAAAGAATATCTATATATAACTGAATCACTTTGCTATACACCAGAAACACAACATTGTAAATCAACTATACTTCAATAAAAAAATAAAATGATCAAGTTTTAACAAGTCCCCCAGCTGATTCACACGTCCACTGAAGTTTGAGAATCACTGCCTATGTACTTCCAGAGCTGAGATCTCTTCTGTGCCCCACTATTCAATGCGTTCATTGGTTATCTCCACCTCAGTTCCACTAGTGTTACCAACACAAAGAAAAGCACACTGAGTTAATGCTCCTCTTCAACACCCTCCTTGGCAAAACAGGATCACACAGAAACAAATTCTCTGCTCTTTCTCTCTCTCTCTCCTCTGTTGCCACAGCCCATTAGTCAACCAAGCCAAAACTCTCTCCACAAGCAATCAGCCACTAATCTCACAAATTCTACCTCCTAAATCTCTCTCAAATCTATCCGTTTATCTCCATCCCCAGAGCCTTGCTTTAGCCCAGTCCTTTGTCATTTCTCATCTATGGTGTGGAAATAGTCCTCTAATTAATTTCCCTGGCTCCCAGTCTAGGCCTGCTCTAATCATTCATTCAGCAAACGTTTGTTGAGTATAGATTGTGTGTCAGGGCTGAACTAGGTATTAGGGGTACAGAGATATAGGACATCATCTTTATGTTCAGGAGTCTAAGATTATATTTCTAAAATAAAAATGCCATGCTCCCCACTTCAGTGGGAACATGGCAGGGCCCAGAATTCCTGGCACAGTGTCTCGGTCAGGCATTTTTATTAAAGGGTACAGAAAGCCTGGCCCACGGCATTCTTGCACTGGCTGTTTCCTCTGCCCGTTCTTCCTCCAGGTTTTCACATGGCTAACACTCTTCCTTCAGGTTTTTGCTCAAATGTCATCCTCTTTATTTAGCACTAGAAACAGCCCCCACCCTACCTCTTAGTGTTTCCCTCATTCTGCTTGACTTTTAACTTTCTAAAATACTATATAATTTACTTATTTATGTTCATTGATTATTGTCTATCTTGGCCTGCTATAAGGTGATCTCCATAAGGGAAGGATTTTTATCTAAATTTATTTGTTGGTATATCCCAAGTGCCTAGAACAATGGCTGGCACATAGTAGGTGCCTAATAAATAACTGTTAAATTACAAAATAAGGACTGTTCAGTGATCCAGGTGAGAGGTAATAGTGACCTGAAATAAGGTACTAACAATGAGGTTGGAGAAAAGTCAATGAATTTGAGATAGAATTGACAGAAATAGATTGACTGTGGTGAGGGGGTGAGGAGGTGGAATTAAGCAGGAATTATTCTAGATATGTACAAGTACATGGCTGGTGATGCCATTCACTGAAGTATAGAACAGAGTAGGGGAAGTAGTTTTGGGAAAAAAAAGTAAGTTTAGATATGAACAGTTTATGTTTGAAGTACTTTTATGTCATCTAAATGGAAATGTTTCTTCAGTAGACTTGAATATAGAAATTTGAAGCTAAGAAAGACGTGGTTTAGGAAAACGGATTTAGGAATCATCAGAATATAAATGACAGCTTAACTCATTGGTGTCTGTGACAATTCCTTGAGTGAGCTACAGAATGAAAAGAAAAGGACCTACTGTATAGCACAGGGAACTCTACTCAATACTCTGTAGTGGCCTCTATGGGAAAAGCATATAAGAAAGAGTGGATATATGTATATGTATAACAGATTCACTTTGCTGTACACCTGAAACTAACACAACATTGTAAATCAACTATACCCCAATAAAAATTTTAAAAAAGAAAAAAAAGTTGTTAGTGCTATTGCCCTGAAGAACAAAAAAAGCACTGGTCTGAGAAGTGAGTGGTAGGAAAGAAAGTGATTGACGAGTACTCCTGAGAAGTTTAACTGGGTAGGGATAGGGAATAAGCAAAAGTTAGGAGAGCAGTTCTTTTTTTAATATGAGAGATACGTGAATGCATTTAAATTCTTATGGAAAGAAGTTAACAGAAAAATATTGGAAGCAGAAAAAAATGCTATGGTACAATTAAGTAGGGCAGGGTGACAGAAAGTTGAATTGCCATATGACTACTTTTTTAGATTTCTAAAGCTGAGGTTAAGGATCAAAAACAATTAGGTATTAGAGGAGTTGCCTCCTGGACTTTGAGGACTACTTGGAGGATATCAGGATTTTTAATGATGAAGACTATAAGTCAGTTTCTTCAAAATTTTCAGGCAATGAGTAGAAGGTACCAATGACTAGAAAATGATGGATAAGATTATGTAGTAATTAGTGATATTTGGTCAGATGTATCATGGAAAACAAAAGATCTTAGAGTTTTCTGAAAAATACTGTATGTATCAGTGTCTATATATATGAAATATATACATATTTGAATTATATATTTATATTTATATGTATTTACTATATATTTATCTCTAATATATATTTGAAATATATATACCTCTAATATTTATATTTGAAAAAAATATATTTGAAACAGGTTGTTAAAAGAATGAGGCAACTGGGCTAAGAGAAATTGAGCATTGAATCCTGATCTACTATTATTGAATTATTATTGAATCCTGCTACTACTATTTTGAAGAGACTTTCCCCTTTATATGACTCATTTTAAGGGTCAGGCACAAAATTATTTGTTTTTCTTCACTCATATTTATGGTTCATATACTGTGTGGTTCCACTGCATAATATTCTTGAAATAATGGAGGAATGGCAAACAGATAAATGGTTTTCAGGGGTTAAGGGATTAAGGAGGGGTGGGCCTGGAAAGGAAGTAAGTGTGACTAAAAAGGGATACATGAAGGAGGCTGGTGGTGATGGAAATGTTCTGTATCTTGACTATATTCAGTGTCAATATGCTGGCTGTGATATTTTACTACAGTTTTACAAGACGTTATCATTGTGGAAACTGGATAAAGGGTATATGGAGTCTCTCTATTATTTCTGACAACTGCATGTGAATTTACAATTGTCTAAAAATAAAAAGTTTAGGTTGTCCCTCATTGCTATACTACTGCTCAAGTTAAAAATCTCATTACACACTGAATCTTACACAAACCATATTTCCCTTAAGAGTTTAGAACCTCAGGTGGTGGTCAGCTTGCCTTTATCAGACCTTGTCCAAATGTTCCTGCCTGATCTCAGGTGCCACAAGAATTCTAGGGAAACACATTAGGTTTCCCACTCAGGCTGAGAAACCTTCTTCTTGCCCCGTTTGTCTGGCTGAAGGACCAAAAGTAGGGATCCCATAGAATGGGAAAGGTTTGGGGAGATTGCAAAGACAAAGCTCAAAAGAGTTATCCCATAAAGTGGTGGATGAACTTCTGGGCTCAACTCTGCATTTAGCATGTGTCACTCTTACCCTAAATAGCACACTGAAGGCTTAAGGAATTCAGTTACAGACTGGACCATTGCCCAGGTCCCGGAATGACCACTGGATGTTACATGCATGGGACAGATTCAAACAGCACAGCCAAAGGTTTTGAGAACTGAACAGACCTTGAAACTAGAGCCCACAAAAGGTGGGTTGGAACTTATGGCTTTAACCTAACTAGGTCGATTGCCTGATTTAAAAAAATCAACATTATCTTTAGGGTTTAAACAAGATCCAGGATCTCATAGCACAGTAGTTAAAATATCCAAATATAAGCCAAAACTATTCAACATATGAGGAACCAGGAAAATTACAACTTGCAGGAGAATAAGCAAAGTCACCAACCATGAGATAATGTAGATGTTGAAATTATCAAAAACTTTAAAACAGTAGTTATAATTGTATTAGTTTTCTACTGCTGCTGTGACAAATTATCACAAACTTGGTGGCTTACATGATACAAATGTATTATCTTATGTTTCTTGAGGTCAAAATTCCAGAATGAACCTCACTGGCTTAAAATCAAGGTGCTGGCAGTGTGCACACCCTTCTGGACACTCTATGGGAGAGTTCATCTCCTTGCCCTTTCTAGCTTCTAGAGCTCGTCTGTTTTCTCTGACTCCTCCATCTTCAAAGCCAGCAACTTTGGGCCAAGTTCTTCTCACACCACCATCTCTTTGGTTCTCCCTCTTCTGCCTCTCTTTTTTACTTTTGAGGACTCTTGTGGTTACTTTTGACCCACCTGGATAACTCAGGATAATTCAGTGTTCCCTATTTTAAGGTCAGCTGATTAACAACCTTAATTTCACCTTTGATTTTAATTTCCTTTTGCCATGTAACCTAACAGATGCATAAGTTTTGTGCAATAGAAACACAGATACCTTATTCTTTTTCCTCAATAGGCAGGATTTTTTCTCCCTCTGGATTCTATCATGATTTTTCTCTTTGTCTTTGATTTTCTGTAGTTTGAGATGATATGCTTAGGTGTAGATTTTTGAAATTATTTATCATCTGTGGTGTTTTCTGAGTTTCCTGGGTCTATGGCTTGGTGTTTGTTATTAATTTTGGATAATTCTCAGCCATTATTATTTCAAATATTTCTTCTGTTCTTTTCTCTTTCTTTTGCTTCTGATGTTTCCAGCATGTGTATGTTATACTTTTTGTATTTGTCCCATAGTTCTTAGGTGTTCTGTTCCTTTTTGCCTTTGCTTTTCAGTTTGGGAAGTTTCTACTGACATACCTTCAAGCTCACTGGTTCTTTTCTTGGCTGTGTTTAGTCTACTAATAAGTTCATCAAAGTCATTCTTTGTTTCTCTTACAGTGTTTTTGGTTTCTAGCATTTCTTTTTGATTCTTTCTTAGAGTTTCCATATCTCTGCTTACATTACCTATTTGTTCCTGTATGTTGCCCACTTTTCCCATTAGAACCCTTAGCACATTAATTATAGTTATTTTTAATTCCTGGTCTGATAATTCCAAAGTCTCTACTATAGCTGAGTCTGGCTCTGATGTCCATATTGTTGCTTCAGACTGTGTGTTTTTTTGTTTGTTTTTTGCATGCCTTGTAATATTTTATTGAAAGCTGGACATGATCTATTGGGTAGCTGGATTTGGGTATTTTCCTTCCCTCAGGTTGATTAGGCTTTGGTAAACCCAAGTAATTTAAGTTCTGGTGAAATAGTTTCCCTTGAGGGCAAAGCTTGTTAAGGAGAAGGGAGTACTCTGGGTGTATTTCAAGATTGTTATAGAAGAATTAAAAAGAGAGAAAACAAATAAAATGGCAGCCTTAAGTCAAAACATATCAATAAATACATTAAATATAAGTAGTCCAAACATACCAATTTAAAGACAATGACTCAGAATTGATTAAAAAAACAGTGACCCAACCATAAATTATTTATAATACACCCATTTTAAATACAAGTAGGCTAAAAGTAAAATGATGGAAATAGATATGCCATGCAAATATCAACCAAAATAATGCTTGTATGGATTTACTAATAACAAAGTAGATTTCAGAAAAAGAAAAACTACCAGAAGTAAATAGGATCATTACATAATGATAAAAGAATAAATTCATCCTAAATTTATAACCACCATACATTTGTATACATCTGACAGCTTCAAAATATTTCAAGAAAAGCACATAAAAATGAAAGAAAAAAAGGACAAATCCAAAGTTAAGTTGTTGACTCCTACATTGCTCTCAGTAATTGATAGAACAAGTAGAGAGAAAGTCAGTGTAGTGGGTTGAAAGGTGGCCCTCCCTTCCAAAAGATATGTCTGCCTGAAACCTCTGAATCTAACCTATTTAGAAAAATACTCTTTGCAGATGTAGTTAAGTTAAAGATCTTGGGATGAGATCATCCTGGATTAGGGTGGACCCTAAAGCTAGTGACAAGTATCTTTTTAAAAGAGGAGAAGGGAGAAGACACACAAGGGGAAGGTGATGTGAAGATGATGGCAGAGATTGCAGTGATGCATCTATAGGTCAAGAATAGCAAGGATTGCTAGCATCCACCAGAAGCCAGGAGAGAGGCATGGAATATACTCTCCCTCAGAGCCTCCAGAAGGAATCATCTCTGTTGACATCTTGATTTTAGAATTCTGGCCTCCATAACTGTGAGATAATAAATTTATGTTGTTTTAAGCCACCAAGTTTGTGACAATTTGTTTTGGCTGCCCTAGGAATCTAATACAGTCAGCAAAAATATAGAAGAACTAAGGAATTCAATAACTGGGTCTGCTTGACATTTGTATAACATTTTACCCAACAACAGCAGAATACATGATTTTTTCAGTGCACATGAAACATTCATCAAGACAGAACATATCTAGAGTCATAAAACAAACCTTAACAGATTTTAAAATAATTGAAATTACACAAAGTGTGGTGTTTTTGTTGTTGTTGTTGTTGTTGTTTTTTTGCGGTATGCGGGCCTCTCACTGTTGTGGCCTCTCCCGTTGTGGAGCACAGGCTCCAGACGTGCAGACTCAGCGGCCATGGCTTGTGGGCCCAGCCACTCTGCGGCATGTGGGATCTTCCTGGACCAGGGCATGAACGCATGTCCCCTGCATCGGCAGGCGGACTCTCAACCACTGCACCACCAGGGAAGCCCCAAAGTGTGTTTTTTGACATAATGAAATTATACTGGAAATCAGCAACAGAACAATAATTGGTAAATCTCTCAACATTTGGAAATTAAATGACACACTTCTATATAATCAACGAATCAAATAATAAGTTTCAAGGGACCCTAGAGAACATTTTGAACTAAACAAAAATGGCAATATAACATTAATATTTGTTGTACACAGCTAAAGCAGTACTTAGAGTGAAATTTATAGCATTAAGTGGTTGTTCTAAAAAAGAAGAAAGGTACAAAATCAATAATCTAATTTTCCACCTTAAAGAACTATAAAAAGCAAGCAGAAAGAAGGAAATAATAAATATTGATATTACAGTAGAAATCATTAAAATTGAAAACAGAATACAATAGAGAATACAATAGAGAAAATCAATAGAACAAAAGTTGGTTCTTTAAAATGATTATTAGAAATGATAAAACTTTAGCCAAACTTATAAAGAAAAAAAAAAGAGAAGGCATAAATAACCAATATCAGAATTGACAAATGGAAGTCACAGACATTAAATGATGATATGGGAAAACCACAAAGAACTTTATGAATATAAATTTGAAAACTTAGATAAAATGGATGAATACCTTAAAGACCACAAACCACCAAAAGTCACCCAAGAATAAATAGATGTTCTGAATAGTCCTAAATCAATGAAATAAATAGAATTCATAGTTAAAACTCTTCTGAAAAAGAAGTATCTAGGCTCAGATAGTTACATGGGAAAATTCTATCAAATACTTAAAAAATAAATAACATCAATTTTACACAATCTCTTTTTCCAAAGGATAGAAGAGAAAGGAAAGCTCCCAAATTATTTTATTAGGCCAGCATTATCCTGATGCCAAAACCAAAGACAGTACAAGGAAATAAAATAACAGACCAATATTCCTTATGAACATAGGTGCAAAAATTCTCAACAAAATACCAGCAAATCAAATATAGCAATATATAAGAAGAATAATATAGCATGACCAACTTGGTTTTATGCCAGGAATACAATTGCTGGTTCAATGTTTTAAAAAGTCAATCAGTATAATCAACCATGTCAACAGGCTACAGAAAAAGAAATACCTGATCATATCAATTTATACAGAAAAAAATATTTGACAAAATTCACAGTCATTTGTGACAAAACCTTTAGGAAGCTTGGAATGAAAAAGAGCTTCCTTAATTCATTAAAGGACATCCATAGAAAATATATAGCTAACATCATTCTTAATGGTGAAAGATTGAATATTTTATCCTTGAGATCGTAAAGAAGGCAAGGATGTTCCTTTTCACCACTTCTGTTTAACATCGTACTGGAAGGGCTAGCCATTGAAGTAAGAGAAGGAAAATGAAGTAAAGCACATGTAGGTTGGAAATGAAGAGCTAAAACTGTCCCTATTTGTGGATGACATGATTGTCTACATAGAAAATCCCAAAGAACCTACAAAAAAATTCTACAAGTACTTTGCAAGTTTATCAAGGTCATAGGATATAAGGTCAACTAAAATTCAATTGTATTTCTATATATTGTATTTTCAGCAATGAAAAATTAGAAATAAACAGTAAAAAATATCCCACGCAATACCATTTACAAGAAATTAAAAAGTGAAATCCTTTGATAAAATTCTAACAAAATGGGGCAGAATCTGTAGTCTGAAAACTATAAAATCCTGATGAAAAAAAATTATAAACATATAAATGGAGAGACATATTGTGTTCATGGATTGGAAGACTCAATATTTAATATGTTAGCTGTCTCCAAACTACAGATTTTACACAATTTGAAACAAAATATTCACAGGAATTCTTGTTGATCTAGACAAGATGATTCTAAAATTTATATGGAAAAGCAAGGGAACTAGCATAGACAAAACAAGTTTTAAAAAGAAGAATAAAGTTGGAGGCCACACTAAAAAATTTCAAGACTTACTATAAAGCTACAATAGTTGACACAGTACAGAATTAATGAAGGGATGGATACAAAGACGAGTAAAACAGAATAGAAATTCCAGGAATGTAGCCATACAAATATGGCTACTTGATTTTTGATGAATGTAGAAAGGCAATTCAATGGAAAAATGAAAATTTTACAATATGGTTAAAACAATCAGCCATCCATATGGTAATAAATGAATATCAACCTAAACCTCACACCTTATACAAAAATTAACTCAAGTGGATCAGAGATCTAAATATAAAGTCTAAATCCACAAAAGTTTTAAGGAAAACAGAAAATCTTAACAACCTGTAGTTAGTCAGATTTCTTAAGTATAAAACTAAAAATGCAACCCATAAAATTAAAAAGTGATAAATGGGACTTCATCAAAATTAAAACATTTTCCTTTGTGAAAGACACTGTTGAGAGAATGAAAAGACAAGCTACAGACTGGGAGAAAATACTTGCAAATCACACAATCAACAAAGCACTTGTATCCATAATATACAGCGAACCCTTAAATAACATGGGTTTGAACAGCACAGGTCCACTTACATGAGGATATTTTCAAAGGTAAACATGACAGTACTACACGATCTGCTGTTGGTTGAATCCATGGATGTGGAACCAAGGATGTGGAGGAATTGCATATACCAAGGGCTGACTATAAGTTATACTCGGATTTTCGATTGTGTGGAGGGTTGGTACCCCAGCCCCCACATTGTTCAAGGGTCAACTTTATAAGAAACTCTCAAAATTCAACAGTAAGAAAGCAAACAATTCAATTAACAATTGGGCCCAAAAACTTGAATAGATCCTTTACCAAAGAGGATATATGGCTAGCAAATAAGCAAATTAAAACATATATAATCAATATGGTTTGCCATTAAGGAAATCCAAATAAAAACTCTGATGACCTGTCCCTATGTACATAGTAGAATGGCAAAAAATGCAACTAAAGAAAACCCTGCAATATCAACTACTGGTAAGAATGTGGAACTCCTGGAACTCTCATTGCTGGTGAGAATGCCAAAAAATATACCCACTCTGGAAAACAGTCTGGCTGTTTCTTGTAAAGTTAAAGATACACCTACTTACCATATACCCTTGTAATTCCCACTCAGGTATTTCCTGTAGAGCAGGTCTCTCAACTGTAGAACTACTGATATTTTGGTCCAATCAGTTTTTGTTGTTGGGGGCTGTCCTGTGCATTTTCAGATAATGCACCTTGACTTCTACCCACTAGATGATAGTAGCAACTCTTCAGCCTCCCCACCCCGCAACAAACTCCCACTCTGCTTTAGTTGTGACAATCAAAAATGTCCCTCAGAGATAGCCAAAAATCATATGAAAAGATGCTCAACATCATTAATTATGAGAGAAATGCAAATCAAAACTACAATGAGGTATTACCTCACATTGGTCAGAATGGCCATCATCAAAATGTCTACAAACAATAAATGCTGGAGAGGCTGTAGAGAAAAGGGAACCCTCTTACACTGTTGGTGGGAATGTAAATTGGTAACAGCCACTATGGAGAACAGTATGGAGGTTCATTAAAAAACTAAACATAGAGCTACCATATGGTCCAGCAATCCCACTCCTAGGCATATATCCAGAGAAAACCATAATTTGAAAAGATAAATGCACCCCAGTGTTCATTGCAGCAGTATCTACAATAGCCAGGACAGGTAACCAACCTAAATGTCCATCAATGGATGAATGGATAAAGAAGATGTGGTACATATATACATTGGAATATTACTCAGCCATAAAAAGAACCAAAAAATTCCACTTGCAGCAGCAAGGATGGACATAGAAATTATCATACTAAGTGAAGTAAGTCAGATGGAAAAAGACAAATATTATATGATATCACTCATATGTGGAATCTAATTTTTTTTAAAAAATGATATAAATGAACTTGTTTACAAGACAGAAATAGACTCACAGATTTCAAAAACAAACTTACAGTGACCAAAGGGGAAATGTGGAGGGGAGGGATAAATTAGGAGCTAGGGATTAACATACACACACTACCATATATAAAATAGATAACCAACAAGGACCTACTGTATAGCACAGGGATATTCTGTAATAACCTATATGGGAAAAGAATGTGGAAAAGAATGAATATATGTATATGTATGACTGAATCACCATGCTGTATGCCTGAAACTAACACAACATTGTAAATCAACTGTACTCCAATAAAATTAAAAAAAAAATAAAATGAAGAAAAAAAAACAAAACTCCCCCAACAAAACCCCCCAAACCCAAAAATGTCCCTCAGGCATTGCCAAAGCTTCCCTTCAGGGCAAAATCATAAAGCAATGAGAACTCATATTCACACAAAACCTGTGCACGAATGTTCATAGCAGCTCTATTCATAATTGCCCCAAACTGGATACAGCCCAAATGTTCTTTAGTAAGCCAATTGATAAACAAACTCGTACATCCATACAATGGAATGTTGCTCAGCAATGCAAATGAACAAACTACTGACACACAGCAATATGGACAAATCTCAAGGGCAATACGCTGATGGAAAGAAGCTGGTCTCAAAAGGTCACATAGGGACTTCCCTGGTGGCGCAGTGGTTAAGAATCCACCTGGGAATGCAGGGGACTCGGGTTCGATCCCTGGTCTGGGAAGATCCCACATGCTGTGGAGCAACTAAGCCCGTGAGCAACAGCTACTCAGCCTGTGCTCTAGAACCCGCGAGCCACAGCTACTGAGGCCATGCACCACAACTACTGAAGCCTGCACTCCCTAAAGCCCACATGCAGCAACTACTGAGCCTGCGTGCTGCAACTACTGAAGCCCTCATGACTACACCCCATGCTCTGCAACAAGAGAAGCCACTGCAATGAGAAACCCATGCACCACAACGAAGAATAGCCCCCGCTCACGGCAACTAGAGAAAACCCGCGCACAGCAACGAAGACCCAACTGCAGCCGAAAAAAAAAAAGATCACATACATGATTCCATTTATGTGACATTTATGGAAAAAAGGTGAAACTATAGCTATGGAGAATAGATCAGTGGCTGCCAAAGGTTAGGGGAGGAGGGAGCATGTTACTACAAAGGGCCAGTGTTTGGGGATGATGAAACTGGTCTCTTTTCTGATTGTGATGGTGCTTACACAAATCTAGACCGTGTCGAAACTCATAGAATTGTACATTAAACAAAGTCAATTTTACTGTATTTTAGTTAAATGAAACAAAACAAAAACAGCATATATACCTGAGGTCTGCTCACACCAGTTCCTGTCTTACCTAAATTTGGTGAATCTAGTTAGAATCAGGATGTACTTGAAAATGAGGTGATTGGAAACAAGACAAAGGTGTAGAATCTGCCCTTGTCTCTCAACATCATGCCTTTCCATGACTCTTGCCTCTAACACTTCCTTTCTTACTCCAATGCCTTATGCAAAATACCAAGGTATGCTTGAACTAAAAAGAGAAATTGTATCCCAATTTCCAAAGAGATGATAGTTAGGGGTAGGTAAGGCTCTCATTCTGGAGTAAAAAATTTTTAAAGAGCCAGTGATTTGCTATTTTTAAAAGGCACACCTGAAACTAAATAAGTTTATTCTATTATTACCTCTCAACACAAATGTCCCATGTGTAAAGAACCCTACTTTAAGAGTGAGGAAATGAGGCTTCATCGAATGCATAATCACAAAAGTAGTAAATGGTGATACCAGGAATCAAGACTTACTGCTCTTTTTATGGTAGTATGTAATCACTGTATCAGGGTTGAAAGAGACGTTTTTATTTTCTAGGAATATCTCATGTCTTATTAAGCTATCTATCCTGAGTCCTCAGCAACCTCACTCTCAGAGTAATACTAAGCCTGGGTTCCAGCGTCTCAGGCATGACCTCCGGCTAGTGGAGAAGATCCCCACCTCTTTAACTTCAGAGTTTGTCTCCTCAATCATTAAGCACCCAGTGTTGGGAAGTGAATCCTGAAAACAAGAATCCTGATAAAACCAAGAATAAACACACCTTAGCCCTGAGTAATCAGATGAAAACTCCGCTCTGGAAGTCCCATGTCAAGAAGAATAAGTTACAGTTCTTCAAAATCTTCCACAATGTCTTTATCATCTGTTAGCCTAGACGCTCCTTTAATTTGGTTGTTATTGGGATCTTTTTAACATAAGAACTTTAGGATATTTGTTTTTATAAAGGAATCAGGAAGCAGAATTGCATAGCTATAATTAATGAAAACCATTGTCAGAAAGAAGGAAACCAGGATGGCTGATTCTGCTTATTAGTTTGTTCCTCAGAGCTGCTCCAAGCCCTTTAAATATTTAGGTTAGACTTTTTGCTCTTTTTTCTTTTCTTTTTGACATTAATTTCCTTCTTGACTCAAAGAATTGTTCTTGATGGAAGGTTAATTGTTCTGGACGTATGGCCACAGTTTACAGATATGTAGTAAAGATAAAGTTTTTTTTCTGAAAGGAAAAAAATCTCAGTGCCAAGAATAGCTCTGCCTAAAAATCCTCCTCTTCTCTATCTAGTAATCTTCCTCTCATCTTTTGAGAATCAAATGTCATCAGCTGTGTGAAGCAATTCTTTTAAAAAATTATTTATTTATTTGTTTTTTTGTTTATTTATTTATGGCTGTGTTGGGTCTTCATTGCTGTGCATGGGCTTTCTCTAGTTGTGGCAAGCGGGGGCTACTCTTCATTGCAGTGCATGGGCTTCTCATTGTGGTGGCTTCTCTTGTTGCAGAGCACTGGCTCTAGGCATGCGGGTTTCAGTAGTTGTGGCACATGGTCTCCGTAGTTGTGGCTCACGGGCTCTAGAGTGCAGGCTCAGTAGTTGTGGCGCATGGGCTTAATTGCTCCGCGGCATGTGGGATCTTCCTACACCAGGGCTCAAACCCGTGTCTCCTGCACTGGCAGGTGGATTCTTAACCACTGCACCACCAGGGAAGTCCCCGTGAAGCAATTCTTTAAGGAAAAAAAAAACTTTATTGAGATATATCTTACATAACATACTATTCATCTATTTAAAGTATATAATTCAATGATGTTGGGTACATTACATTATTAATTGTAAAAATTGTGGTTAAATATGACATAAAACTTTAACATTTTCACCATTTTAAAGTGTATAGTACAATGGCATTAATAACATTTATAATCACCACTATCTATTTCCAAAACATTTTCATTGCTCCAAATAGAAACTCTGTGACCATTAAACAATAATTCTCATTTTCCCCTCACGAAGCCATTTTTAACAGTCTGAGGCCAAGTTTGCAGCAATCTCTTTTAGATGCCCATGGAGTTCTACTTATATATCTTTCAAATTATTCACTTTTTGTAATAATAAGTTTACACATTTGTTCCTTTCACTAGATTGGTTTTTATGGGTATATAATCATATCAGCTGCAAATAATAATTGTGTACTTCCTTTCACAATTAATCAGAAATAATTAGTTAAATTAAAATTATTATTAAGATCAGTAAAGAGGGCAAAGAGTATCTTTACCATAAGAACCAGTAGAGTAGATCTTTCTATCCACTTGATTGAATCTAGATAGACAAAAGAATGACAAAATCCAGTCATATAAAATATGAAAAACGGATTCTAAAGTTTATATGGAGAGGCAAAACCCCCAGGGTAGGCAAATCAATATTAAAGAACAGAGTCAGAGGACTGACACTACCTGACTTCAAGAATTACTATAAAGCTACAGTAATCAAGGCAGTATGATATTATTGGTGAAAGAATGATGAACAAGTCAAGGGAACAGAAAAGAGACTCCAGAAACAGACCCACACAAATAAAGTCAGCTGATGCTTGACAATGGAGCAAAGACAGCCTTTTCAATAACTGGTACTGGAACAACTGGTCGCCCATCCATACAAAAATAGTAAATAAATCTAGACCCAGAGCTTACACCCTTTCCAAAAGTTAACTAAAAATGAATCATAGACCTAAATGTAAAATGCAAAACTATAAAACTTCTAGGAGATAACAAAGGAGAAAACCTAACTGACCTTGGGTATGGAGATGACTTTTTAGATATCATACCAAAGGCACAATCCATGAAGGAAATAACTCATAATCTGGACATCTTTAAAATTAAAAACTTGTGCTCTATGAAAGGCAAGGGAATGAGAAGAAAAGCTGCAGACAGAGAAAGTATTTGCAAAAGATACATCTGACAAAGAACTGTTATCCAAAATATACAAAGAACCCTTTTTTTCCCCTCTAGGATAATTTGGCACATTTTCATGTGGAAAAAAATTAGAAACCACTCGATACATACATAATACACACACACACGGAAACTGAAGCATCTACCTGTAGAATCTGAAATATGAGCTTTTAGATAGGGCTGTAGCTGTAGATAGCACATCAGTTCCCACACTGAAAGATTCCCTTATTTATCTCAAAATTGCCGTGGGAAATGCTAGCTGTGCAATACTCACCATCTTCTCCCGAGGGAAGAGTCTACCATTGCTTAAACATGAAATTTATCTTTACTACACACATATCCTTTGCCAAACCCATCCGAAAAGCTATTTATTTGGAAGGTTTATTTGATCAATCTACTTTGTAGCCAAAACAACTTCTAGTCCTGCAGTCAAATTTTGGAGCATATTTTCAAGCAGAACTGGATTCCATACGTTAAAAGATAAATATGAACTAAAACTTAGTAAAACAACCCATAGTAACCACATCAAGATGAAAGTTTCACTGCTAAGCTATGTCAAAATTATACTTATGTAAAAGGCACAAAATACACATATATTAAAAATTTATGGTCAAAATAAACCAGCTAAGCTGTTTAATTTATTCCCTTCTTGTCAACCAAAGAACTTCTCTAGTGTGTAGTACAATTTAGTGGTTAAGACTACAGGTTCTGGAGCCCACCTCCCTGCTTTTGAATCACACTTCCCACCACTTGCTAGCTCTGCATCCCTGGCCAAGTTATTTAACTTTCTCAGGGCCTCAGTTTCACTTTCTGTAGAAGAGGGGAAGCAGTTCTACTAGTTTCATAGAGTTGTTGTGAGGATAAATTAGAAAATACAATTAAAATGGTTAGAACAGCATCAACGCATAGAAAACATTTGCTAATCATTATTGTTAATAATACTGTAATTTTTCATTTTATTCCCCAATTTCCATCTAAGTCTTCCAACTTAAAATATAAAATTGTTGTTAAGGGGAGATTGGGTGTGTCTTGCTTTTGTCTCCACATGTCTCCACAGCTAACACAATACAGGGTGCATAGCATGGATTCACTACATATTTTATGGAAGAAGAAAGGGAGGGAAGGAAAAAAAGAGAAATGAAGGAGGGAGGGAGCAAAGGAGGGAAAAAAGAGGAGGGGAAGGGAGGGGAAAGGAGAAGAAAGGAGAGGAGAGAAAATAAAGGAGTAAAACTGAAAATGTATAGTCAGGAGTAGAAAACCAATAGTAATATGGCATGAGTTCATGTTTGGTAGTAGAACTCTCTTAATAATTTCACAGGTAACTTGATTGTTCTTTATCTAAATCTACTTATTTAATACTTTTGATATATATGTACGATCACAACTGTTTGAATACATTACAAGTGTGCTTTCTGGTTAACTTTCCAAATATTTTAAAGCATTTAGTTCATTTGGTTTATACACACACATTGAAAGGTATGAGGAGAAACACAGAATGAAGCATAAATTCATGTACACAGGCTAATTCAAAGTTAAGCTTTTAGACTTGTTTACCCTAAAACCCACTTCCGGCTTTCCGACCAATACAGAGGTGCCTGAAGGCTGGTTGGATTGGTGAGGACTGAGGCAGCTTCTGGAATTTCTGAGCAGCTCTAGTCAGTACAAGATTGCTCCAGTAGTCTTCAGTTACATGGACAGTCTGCTGTGGCAAACAGATGTCTCACTATTGGATCCTCCAACCTGGCTCAGTGACCATATTATTGGGTTTGCCTTTGAGTACTTTGCCAGCAGTCAGTTTCATGACCGCTCTGACAACGTCTGCTTTATCAGCCCTGAAGTCAAGTGCACGGGCAACCCAGTTATTTTAAAAAAAAATTTCATAGGTAGATATTAACCAAACCATTAGGTGTTTAATTTGTTAATTTAAATATGCTATGATCTTAACAAGAAGTAACAAAATTGTTATTCTATTTAAGAGAAAAAAATTTTTTGGAAGCAATTATTTACCAGATAGTGAAATTATGATCATACATGATAATAAAAAAGGATGACAATAATGTAATAAAATGTAAAAATAAATTCAAAACATGTAATTATCCTGCTAATTTAACTAAATCTAATTAGAATGAATTTGGGTAGTCTAAGTGATCTAGTTTGGCTGACCAGATTTTTCCTTAATAAAATAGTCGATTTCTCTCTTCACTTTGTACCTGATAAACTTAGTACAAATATACTTGTTTATAATTTGAAGTGATGTATTTTCATGATTTCCCGGTAGTGCTAATTCCTATAGAACAAATATGTTCTCAAAATATTTCTCCAATATTTTCTCAAAATTGATAGTGTATTTTTATCCACTAAATAAACATTTTCTTGTTTAAAAAAATAGAATTGAATACTTAGATAATGAAAGTTTGGAGAACCGTCTAAGATTAGAAGCAATAGAATTATGTCACAAAGGAATTTTTCAGTGGTTTAACTATAAATTTAAATACTTTTAAAAATGTCAAGATATGAACTGATAAAATATTTTCTGCAAAATTGAGAGACTAAATGTTAAGATGTTTGTTATATAAAGAATTGATGTCAACCGAGAAATTTAAAAAACTTTGAAATCAAAATTAAAAAATCAACAAAGGAAATACACCATATTGAAGAGAAGAGATATATTAGTAAAACCAGTGTTTGAGGGAAAATAAAGTTGAAACACACTAGTATTAAAATAAATGTAATTTAAAACAATAGTACGTCTCCATTTTCACCTGTCACATTTGCAAATAATTTATTTTATTTTTTAACATCTTTATTGGAGTATAATTGCTTTACAATGGTGTGTTAGTTTCTCTTTATAAGAAAGTGAATCAGTTATACGTATACATATATTCCCACATCTCCTCCCTCTTGCGTCTCCC